>NW_004524917.1:394551-409167 GCF_000260255.1 Octodon degus
AAAAAAAAAAAAAGAAAAAGAAAAAAAGAAAGAAAAGAAAATTGAGTAGTAATTAAATTTTGCATTGAATTATTAATCTCTTTTATTTTAATCATTTTAGAAGCATTTTAAGCATCGACATAGACATGTAAGTATTTCTTTATCATGATATAATGACAAAATATTGATTATCAGAATATCAGTTTTATAAGCAATACAAATATAACTCTCTGAAGCATATGCTGCCATTAATGATTAATTATGTGCTAATCAAGCATTGACTTTATTAATTTATAATGCATGGCTTGATAAAATACCAAACTATCTTGTGTACCAATTCAGTGGTCCATCCATAATTCCATTTCACATAGTCCTTTATCTTCTAGAATAGAGTAATATTTCTCTTAAAATCACTTTTTCAGAAATGGCTAGAGTTTTAAATCTGTTAATCACAGAATACATCTAATAAAGAAAGGAAGTACTACATTTTAATACAATATGGCAAGTTTCTGCCTTCTTTTGTGTGAGGATTACAAATTTAACTTTACTGACTGCTGACTAACAGAAAAAGTTCACTTACTTAAAGCTTTTCCTTATACATTTTTGAAGAATAAAAATTGTTATTATATCATTAATGAAATAAAATCTCAATTTTCTGACATGTATACAGTGTGTAATGACTATAGCATGCAGAGAAGTATGACTTTCCCTCAAATACTTGTCATTTCTAAGTGTAGTAAATATTCAAACATTTCTCCAGTAGAAATGAAACTACTGGAGTTAAACTATGACATAATTTATATATTGAGATCAAGCCAAATAATCATAATGTGAGATAATAGGGAAGGTAAGAAGTTGCTCCACACATCCAACTGCACCCTCAAAAGCACAAACTGCCTTCTATTTATCTTAACTTCTACTGCACAATTCTCAGATTCTGCTATCCACAGACCTCTACTATTATTTTGGAATTAAAATTTTATTCACATTGTTTAACTGACATTTCTCACTTCTTTGCTTTTCATGCTTAGCATAATGTTCATCAATGTTAGTCACATCAGTACAAATAACAGAATTTTATTCTTTATGTCTGGAAAATATTTCACTATGTAAGTATAGCACATTTTCTTCATGTGTTTATCTATTGATGAATGCAGAAGTCTATATTAGTTCTTAACTACTGTAAATATCCCTGATAGATATAGATATCATTCTGAAGTTCTAAATTCTATATTTTGTGACATGTAGTCAGAATGTGGTAGCCCATCAGCGGTCAGTGACTAGTGCTCTGAGAAACATCCATATTTTTTCCATCATGGTTAGGCAAAGTTACATGATCCCAACAGTGTAATTCAGTTGGCATTTCATGAAACTCACCACCATTGTAGCTGTGCTAAAGAAATTACCAGATACATCACAGCTAACGTCTTAGCTCTCCTGATGCTTAGAGAAGGCCATTTTTCATGCTTTGGATGGTCATATCCACCTTCATTTCTGAGAAAAGTCTTTTCAGATCATTGCCCATTCTCTAACTGTATTATTTGCTTAAGTCTTGGTATTCTTAACTGAGTCCCATTTCAAATGATATTTTGCAAACACTGTCAACTTTCATACACTACCGTGTTTATCATTATTTCCTTGGCAATGAAGAGGTTGTTAATACTGAGTTTTTGTTTCTTTTTTGAAGTCATCTTGCTCATAAATTTTCCTTTGGTTGCCAGTACTTTGGGGGCCCTACTCAAAAAATATATGCCCAGAACTGTATCTTTTAAGTGTGTCCAAAAAGAGTTGTCCAGTTCTTTTCAGAGTGTTTTTTTCTTCCTTTATGTCTTGGTATTTTGGGTTGCCTTTTGTTTATAGTGATGTAATTTGGTCCATTTCTTTGTAATGTATATCTGTGTCTTTTTTCCATATATCATTTATAGAAGGCCCAGTATGTATGCCTTGATTTTGATCTTCTAAATTATAATATCACCTTTTCCTTATGTAAGCTGAGTTTATCAAAAACAATCTTCATCTTATTGATGTGAGTTCAACTTATCCAATTTTTGAAAATACTAGAATTATATTTTAATTTTATTGCATACTTTTTAACATCAGTTGATATTAAAATATGGGTTTCATTTTTCTTTTGCTATTATATTTTTGATTACCATTTGGTTTATGTGGTTCCAAACTTGTGTATGTATGATGAAATTTACTTCCTTGCATGTTTTTTGGTTGCTATTAGATTCTTCTTGCTAGGATATTAGTTAAGATTTTTTGAATCTAAAAGAGATATTGGTATCTATAGTCTTCTTTTGCTATATTTTTCTCTGGTACCAATATGGAGTTAATAATATTCTCATAGAATAAATCTGAGAAGTTCACTAGTTACTATTGAACAGCTGGAAATAGCAAAAAGTCTCAGAATTGTTTTGAAAAGGTTTGGTGAATTATAGCTGTGAATATGTACAGTCCTGCCATTTTCCTTTTGGGAGCATTCTTACAGCTCATTCACACTGATTGCTTGTTGTACACCTGCTCATCTTATGTTCTCATCTTTCAGATTTTGTAAGTTATTTGTGCCCAAATAATCATCAGGTTTTTTTCTAGGTTTTTCTAATCTGTTGAGATGCAGATATTCCTGCTATCCCTAGATTTATTTTTATATTTTATGAATATAAAAATAAATTCTTGGCTTTCAATTGCATAAGTATTTTTCTTTTCATGTTTGATATTCATTTGAATAGCTCTCTTTCTTGTTAATCTAGCAAACTATCTCTTGATTTTGCTTTACACTTTAAAGTATGGCTCTTCTTTTGTTGTTTTTTTATTATTTATATTCATCTCAGTAATTTTCCTCTGAATTTTTCTACTTTGTTCTGCAATTTTTGGATTGGCTTTTTGCTTACTTCATATTTACATGAATGAGAATACCTGATTTATTTGCTAAGTGAACAAAATTGTGTATTAGCAAAGGTTTTGTTATATTTTTCAAGATGTGTCATCTTGATTCCTTTTCTGTTTCCTTATGGACCCATTTGTTGGTAGAAGAATGTGTATTTGCTTTGGCAGTTCTCAGCTCCTTTTTCTAATTTTTTTTTTTTTTTTTGGTACTGGGGATTGAACTCAGGACACTGTGCTTGCCAGGCAAGTGCTTATTCTACTCATCTATCTCCCTGGCACCCCATTTTTCTAAATTTTATACTTATGTTGCTGATGTTCAGAGAAAATGCATTTATGGGCTTCATGGGATTCTTTTCTTTAGCATAGTTAGACTTGTGAGACCCAAAATAAATGAATTCTAATCTAGAGTATAAACTGTTTTCATGAGAATAGTGAGATCTCTCCAAGGCTTAAATAAGTTGGTTTTGTTGCCTCACAGAACTGTTCTGTACTATACTTTAGCACTGTGGATTCTTCTTAAAATTTTTGGTTCTATATTCTTTTTTCTGTTAAGGGATATTGGACCTCATTGGAAATACCTTCTGGGAACAGACAGGCCAAAGGCTACTTCTTGGCCCATAAAAGCATGCATAACTGCACAATTGTGATTGGAAGGGATCTAAAAATGAACTGAATTTTGGAAGCATCAGACTGATTCTCAGGACATGCTCTTCATGAGTAGCATACTCAGGCAGGATGCCTGGCTGATTTAAAGGCTCAGATGTTTAGAAAGCTACGTGTATCTAGGAAGGAAAAATATTGGTAGTGAAGCTCATATATTTTCAGGGCCTTTGAGTTTTGGGTGAGACAGATTTATGTTTTTCTTAGACACTTCAAATGCCAATGTACACAGGGTGGTTTATAGGGTGTTCATGATGCCTGAGAAGGCAGACAGCAAGTTATGGGTACTTTTGAGTGTGAGGTCAGTATAGCTCTGGGCTCAGCTGCTGGGATCCTTTGCTGACCACTGCACAATGTTTCTCTGCATGGTCTCTGCAGCATGAGACCTCACAAGACAGATCATCACTCGTGGGCTTCTTGTCAGAGGGAATACAGCAGTCATAATGCAGTAGCTTGTGACATTGGGCTTAGTACCTGTAAGAGACACTCACTTCTCTAGCAGGAGACGGATCAGGGCCCTTCGTGTGAGAGACACTGCTAGAGGTCCTTGCTACCTCTGTAGTTGCTACATGAATTCCTTCCTAGTACTGGGTTTATCTCAGATGAAAGACACAAGATGTATAAGCTTCCATTTCTAACAAGACTTTGTACCCACCTGCTGTGAAAAATTTCTCCATGTTCCTACTACCCTTTGCACTCTTCCTCACACATTGCATTAACATATGTGTTTTCTCCCTTCTAAGACCATGGCTGGAGGGGCTTCTGACTCATCTAATTAGTCATCAAGTCGGTGACCTCAAAGTTTCATGATATTTGGAGAATCTACAAATCTGACAACCTCAAAATTTCCTTACTAATACAGAAACAAAGGAATAAATAATGGCATGAAATAATAAAGTTCAGAGGAATGTAAAGGCTTTTGCATTAATAAAATATTAAAACAATGAAAATTTTCAGATTTTGAAGATGATAGTGAGGCAAAAATGAGAGCCTCCATCTTAGTTGCAAATAGCATTTTTTTTGTCCTTGTAGTATTCAAGGACTGGGAATATAAGAATTTTCAAGGGTTATCATAAAGCACATTTAATGACTATTTGTACACTTTGACCATTACAAGATTTCCTACACAAATTACTGAACAACAGTATTCCAATAAACTTTTGATATGTAACAAGCTGTATTTCTGCCATTGATATAAAAAAAATTATACAAAGGATGAGCCCAAATGAAATTTTGTTAAGTAAAAGACTATAATTCATATATGATAATTTATTGAATTTAATACTCTAATCCCTGGCCTTTTAAAAACAGTACAGTGACCTTATCGATCTTCTTTCTAATTTTGTCTATCTTTTGTGTATATGCAGGAAAGGCATGAGCCATATAGGCCAAATGAGGAATATCGCCAATATCCACCATATCAAAATCTTCAATTTCCATATGAAAATGACAATCAGTATCCTTACTGAGTGATTACAGGACATGTTTAAGAGGTAAACCTGGACTAGTGAAACAGTTTTCATTCCATCATTTTTGTTGTTGTTGTTTGTTTACTTTCCAAAAGTATCAATACTGTTAGCAAAGGAGGAAACACAAGCAGTAAGGCAAAAAGTCTAGTTTAAGAGACATAGTTGTTCTGGCTTGCATCTAGATGATGCAAAGCCTCATGTGGCCTGAGAGACTTTTGAACATCACTGAATTTAGAATAGTGATTCACTTCTGCTGCGGTGCTGGGATTAAGGCTGGGCAATTGCTGCAGCCATCCACTGATTTGACTGGCACCACCATAACCCTGGGAGACCGATACAATGTAGAGGCCAGAAAAGGCTTGATTCCCTGTCACCTTGTTCCTTATGTTGCCTTGTGGACACCACAAGTCATTCTCTGCCAAGCCACTCTGGCTTGGAGCCACCTGATTATGGACTGAAGCCACTGCAAACTGTGAGCCAGATGTTCCTCTCCTTCCTGAACTTGGTGCGGCAGGGATTTTGTCTAAGCAATGAGCAAAGCAACTAGACAGAAGTCTACTACAAGGTCTTGTAACCTGCACTGATTTACCAATGCCCTGAAAGAAGAGAACCACTCTGGTTAAAGATGAGTTTCTAAAGCAGAAATACCTGCACTTATGTCCAGTCTCGTGACACTGAACTTTATGGAATTTTCCCTAAGCTCAAATTTATCATGAACAAAAATACCAGTCATAGTTGTGCTGTTTATAACTGGAGAAATTATTCAAAAAGTATATTAAGCAAACACACTTGATCAAAATTTTGCATAAATACAGAAAAGCCTTCCAAAAAACCTGTCTTTCCATATGCTTAAATACCTTTCCTAAATTATAATCTTTCAAAGTTAAACAATACCAACCGTGAACTTCTGAAATATTAGAACATTAAGGCCACATCTAGATCTTTGGAATAAAAATCTGAACATGAACGATATCACTATATGATCTCAAAATCTTTGAGAAGCTATGTATTAAAATTTTTTCAGCCTACTGTGATAAAAATGAACATATTGATATGAACAAGGAGACATAGAAATAGCACTTCTAGGCTGGAAAGATAGCTCAGGAGTTTAAAGTACCTGCTTAGGTAAACACAGGGACCGGGATTGGATCCCCATTGTGCTATGTCAGCCCTGCCCATAGGGCATGCTGAGAGGGCAATAGAGTCCAGGCCTGATGGTGGGGACCTGTAATCTGTACAATTAGAAAGCTGAAAAACAGAAGGATCACTACAAGCCCAATCTGTGTAGTGACAAGCTGTAGACTCTGTAGTCTGCAGCCCCTAAACTAAAAAAAAAAAAAAATAGCACTTACTTTTCACAAAATCAACTTATCTATTTTGGTCCTACCTTTAAAATTACAAATTATATGAAACATTTGGTATCTCACTAGCACATACAATCCTTTATGGAGACAAAGAAGAGTGCATCACAATTCAATGGTAAAAATATCCCTTAGACTATCAATTGTTTCTCAGTCCTTTTGGACATTTTATTGTAACTGAATTTCTTTGATCATTGGTAAAATTTCCTATCCATCCAATGTATTGTAAACACAGACATCATGTAATAACTGCATATAATTCATTGAGGAGGTACACCTTAGGACATTATTTTGGGAAAAGTCTAGGCAATATCTAATGGTAAATAGAGGAGCTTAGAGAAAATCTTAGAAGAAATTTATATTTTTTGAAAATGAAGAGTAATAATTTTTTTTCAGACATTTAGTGATTATTGAATTAGCGAGTGTCTGTGAGGTAGTCTTGTGGACAATGGATTATATCCTCTTTCATCATCTCTAAATAGAATCTTTATAAAACAAGAATATAATAATTCCTTTAACAGCATTTCTTTTTACACTCTGTTGCTTTCCTTTTCTGCACAGGCTTGACTCCAAAATTCAGCTGCAGCATTGTTTCTTCATCCCTCATATCACACAATGACTCCCTCCCATCATGTTGAAGGATGACAGCACATGAAGAAGCAGAATGAAGACTGTGCTTTACTTCATTCCTTCCCCCTCTGGATGATCACTTTCTTTATTAATCTTTGTTCAGACACTCAATCTCATGCTTTGAATCTGATTTCACTAATATTTCTATCCTAGACTGAGTTAATTACTGACAGAAATAAATATGAGCATGCAGACATGGGTATGGCCTTTATTTCCACTTGACTTGGTGGCACATCACTCAACTCCTCCCAATAGGAAAGCATTCCAGAAAAACATTGGACTTTTGGAGTTGTTGTGGTTTGTGTGTAGGTTTCCCTGATGAAGCTATGGGGCAGCTCATGAAGCTATGGGGCAGCTTCTGGTGTTTTTGATTGATTCTTGATTGAGCACTTAGGTCTATGGGAGTGAGTAGACTGAGACAGATACTTTGCATTACAATGTGAGAGGGAGAAAAAGGTTACCTAGCTGCCCAAGCCACTACCAGTCCTTTTGCTCTCTGCTCTTTGCCTCAGCTGGTAAAGTTTGCTCCCTGTCCTGTGCAACACAGCCTTGGAGTCAACTGAGTATGGACTGACACCTCCACTGATTGTAGGCCAAATACACCTTTTCTTCCTTAATTTTGACTCTCTGATATTTGTCTCAGCATTGAAAGAATAGTGACTGAGATGGGGGAAAATATTGGAAGTTATATATAAAAATATAGCTTCCCATGGTTAGTATTTGTTAAGGAATCTATGTCAGTTCTGATTCCTAAGCCTTTACATCTAGTCTTCAGAGATGAGAGGACTATCATGTTTTGTTTGTGAATGTTTTTATTGCCCTCTTTCCTCTATCTTTTTATGTTTCTGAAACTTCTTTTTCATGGTCTTTCTTTCTCAATGAGACTATAAGTTCATGCCAAATATTTTGGACCAAATTTACATGTTTATATTTGTTTATCTGAACAACTACTTTGAAGACAACAATATGCAATATAACAATGTGCAATAAACATCATGACCACCTTTACTGTCAGGTTTTACCCACAGCACTGGTGGTGGTGGTGGTGGTGGTAGAGCAAAGTGATAAGAAAGATAAGAGGCATTTATTGTGGACATGTGAGGACCACAGGGAAAAACATGCAGGAACCCTTGGGCACGAACAGTGCAGGGCAGATATATTTATAGTCTCCTAAAGGGAAAGGGACCTGGGTATGTAAGGTAATGAAACTATGACAGCTCATAGGAGGTCACCCTGAGATGTGAGGAAGAACATCTTGACCCACTGTGGAAGGCGTGCAGGGAGTGCTTGGAAGAGGAACAGGCAGGTAGAAGATCTGGGCTCTTCACCACCTTGTGGAGTTGCCATGGTGATTCAGCTTGTTTCCACATGGACCAGCCTATCAACAACCATTGTTCAATTTCTACCATCTTGTTTTTTAAAACACTGTATCTTTTCTAACATTTTTTATGTTCATTCTCATTAAGACAAAAACATTTTTAAAAAAATAAGCGATAGTGTTATGACACCAAAACTAAGACTGATGATACCAAGTACAATAGTAGCTAATATTTATCTTTGAGAAATTACTGTTTACAACTGTGAATCTCACATACAGTTGTAAATGATTATCTGAATTTCAATTCTAAGAACAGTGACTGCAAAAAGCAAATGTATTTTTATAATAATTAAGTCAAAATTGATTTTTCTCTTATGTCTACTATTACGTGAACACCTGGCTTGCTCCTGAAGTAATATTCTCCCCTAAACTCTCAAAAGATGTAAATTATGTTTTTTATTTTAATGTAAGGCACATAGTCCCAAACTGCTAAGATGATTTCACTTTAAGAACGACAATTATTTGAACATGCACTATTCTGTAACTATGAATTTCAGCAAGTATTTGCTTCAGTCTTTTGCCTAAAATATTCTAAATTCAGGGAGATAACCTAATTTAAATAATAGACTGTGACAAAATATTTGAAACAAAGAGTCTAATTTTGCCACACTCATTTTCATTACATTATTAGAGAAGAAGCATAATTTTTGTTAGATGGTAGGAAAAATTGTTGACATAGTGTTGTCCTGTTGTGGCCACTCATTAGAAAGACAGAAAAGACAGAGAGAGTACTGTGGGAGACTGCAATGTGCACTCTCCAGAGAAACACAGCTCCCTGCCCTCCTCCTCCCCTGACCTCTCCTTCACCTCACTCACTGAGAAGTACACAGCTTGCTATATTGAAACAGACAGTCCCTTACCTGACAAAAAGAATGTCCTGATTCTGGCTGAGGTACTACTGGTCTCAATAATAACAAAACAGCAACATGTGGAGGGACTAGGCTCTGTGTTCATGCTGGGAGAGGCTTTGAGCAAAATCCTGTGAAATTCCAGGGCTAAGACATGAGATAACATCTCAGCTGAGGCCTTGGTTCTCCAAAGCATTATATCTTCCTGGCAGTAAAGGTGACAACCTGTAGGGATTTGTTGGTCTCTCAGTGTGATCAATTGTATCCAAGGAGATACAGTGGCAGGTATGAGGAAAAGATAGACAAGAAGACAAAAGCTAGATTAGGTGGTGGCTTGTCTACCAGGTGGGTGATACAAGCCCTAGAACATCAGTAAGGACTTTTTTATATCTTTACAAAGCTGCCAGAATAAGGTTGCCTAGTGACTAATAGCCTGCAAAGTCCAGGCAGGATGTTTTTCTCAAGACTGAGGTAGCTTAACTGGTTTAGGCAATGAGACCTCATCCTACCTTCAAACATATGATGACTTCAGATTTATATAGATGTATGTTAAAATGTTGCTTGTTTTCTTGTTTCCTGTATTTGTGTTACTTTCTCACAGCATCATTAAGGAATTAGCCTGGAGTACTGTTTAAAATCATATCCCCAACAGGACAAGAATGGAGGAGCAAACATACAGCAGACAGAATTAAACTCTCTAGCTTTGCTAAGTGAGATAAAAAAGGAAAAAGTTGATTCAAATTGTGAGCTGTTATTTGCAAGTTGCTCTGCACAGCCTAGGAAAGGGGCACAAACTGGGCTCAGGGAGGGCCCCATGCTGTGGACCTGGGAAGACTCAGATGGGATTCCCCATCTAGCTGGATGTGCACATGCCCGGTCCAGCTTCAGAGGTTGACACACAATACCAACTATACTCCTGTGCTGCTGGTGCTGAGTAGAGGGTCATGACTAGTGCATGCCATGGCCCTGACCCTGGTTTTGTGTGTTCCTGGCATTGAAAATTCATTAGGGTAAAGACAGTGCATTCCATGGAGCTAGGATATGGCTCAGTAGAATAAGCACTTGCCTGGCAAGTGCAAGGGTTTGAGTTCACAGTTCTGGAAAAAAAAAGTGCCTTCTTGGGCAAAAACAAAACACCCAGCACTCAAAGCCAGCAAGATAGACAGAACACTGGGTGCTTCTTACAGTGGCTGTGGTTACATGGGCATGGCTCCCTTGACTCAGGGGGAGGAGAAGTGTGAGAGAAAGAGCCCATTCCTAGTAGCAGTTTACCCAGCTTCCCACAGTGGAGTGAAAACAACCAGAGGCAGAGCCCCAGTATTCAATGGTCTCAAGGTTTTTGCTTGGTCTCAACAACACTGATTATACAGAGAATTCAAGTTATAATTTAGTCTACTCAAAACACTGTTTAAATCACTCCAGAATCTCATATCACTCAATTCATAATTCTTTCATAAAAATTTCAAAATGATTTTTTAAAAAAAAAATATTGGGAATAGAAATTCTACTTAGCTAAAGATCAAACCTTTTAAGGAGCTTTTCAAATGAAAGCATGGATGGCCTCCAGTTATGCTGCGAAGGTTCTAGAATGCCCACCTGGAGAGAGACAAGTTCCATTCCCCCAGGAAGGGAGCTTAGAAGAAAAGCAAGTAATAGAGTGGTTCTCTCTTTTCATTACAGTAGACAGGAAAAGAAAAATGTTTACATTTTCCCCTTAAGGTGACTAAATTGAAAGACTATTTTCATCTTAAAGATAAAAATAGTTTGCTTTAAAAAAAATCACATTTCCTAAGGTTTGCAATAATGAGGATATATTAAAAGATTACTTAAAATTTTTAAATTCCTAATAAGGTTGATTGCTTGTTTTACAGTCCTAAATTAAAATTAGTATAAAAAAGTTTTGATGTTTTATCAACATTTTATATTCAGCAAGAATGCTATTCACAGTTACAACAACCAGCTCACTCTGAGGGCAAATGGCTGTGAGATTAATGCCTCCCTAGTCTTTCTTCTTAAAGCCAATGTTATAAGGTTTGCTATTCAAGTGAATGCCAAAGGCTTACAGCTCATTTTAAACTATCTTCCTTTTATGGGGTTTTATTTTTTTTATTAATTTTATTGAGAAACAAATAGCAATGAGATACTTACAAAACTAATCAATAGGACAGTTTCAAAAATTAATACATTGTTCATTACTATCTTCTTAGTGGTCATCCATAGTACAAGATGCAGACATGATATCTTGTCCAAACACTATTACTACAAATCTTTCTTCTCATACAATTAAGATAAAGTAGCTGTATATCTATCCTAAATATTTTGAATATGCAGATACAAGATGGCCCTTCATTTATATCCCCTTCTTTGTTTAGCTTTCTCAGAGATGGGTATTCCATTGCCATTAAAATATTGTAGGTACATCAATTCAGCAAAATTACCTAATATAGTCCAGTGCTCTATAATACTATGGGTTATCCATAAGACTGGCAATGTAAGAAGCTGTTGACTTGAACATTTTACAGCTCAGCATATTGACTTTTCATAACTCATTTTTACACTTTTCTGCAGGATGGTTAAGACCAAGATAAAGCAAGACCTATATCACAACAAATGTAACTTTTGTATCTAACAAAGTTAGACAAATCCCTTCAGTATTTACTCTGAAACCCTGTAACGCATTTTGTAGATCCTTTGTCAGTGTTGGCCATGTGAATGAGACACGACCATTGCTTGACCAATTTGCTCTCTGTGAAAGCTTGAGAGAATGTTTTCTATCCATGTGACTCTCCTTAGGCACACTCTACATCATTGATCACTTTTCCTCTGTGGCCCAATAATCTCCTTGATAAGTAACTTTGGGACACAACAGAGTTACAGTACAGGTTCCCTCTTATTGCCTCTCAAGTAAATGTTTTAAAAAAACAGTAATAAATGAAAACAAGAGTCAAGAAA
Source organism: Octodon degus (assembly GCF_000260255.1). Classification (NCBI taxonomy): domain Eukaryota; kingdom Metazoa; phylum Chordata; class Mammalia; order Rodentia; family Octodontidae; genus Octodon; species Octodon degus. Next base: position 406,718 of record NW_004524917.1, read on the forward strand.
AAAAAGTTATAGAAATATCCTGCTGCAATGCTATACATGGTTAGATTTCTAATCTTCTTTGTAAAAAATAAGTAATTGATTATTCCTATTTTTTAAAATAGTTTCACTTTTTAAAGTTTTTTTTTCACATTCCATAGTGATTTAAAGTTTAAAATATCAATACTTGATAGAAATACCTGTTCCATCCTGTCCAAAATGTTTGATATTTAGACGATGAGGTTAAGCTCAGCTGTCTATGTTATAGGGTAATAATGTTATTAAGCTTCTCTTCTCAAAGGTTAGCAATTTAAGTTTGTAGAACAAAAATTAGAGAAAAAGAAAGGCTGCAAGGAAAGTCAACATTTTGTCCCTAGCCTTTCAAGGTCAATGAGGACTCAATTATCTTCTTGTGTCCCAAGAGTTTCAAGAAATCCAGAACAATCAAGATCAAATACATGTATGGACCAATGCAATGACTTGACGACCTCTACCTTTCTCATCCTTGGCAACTTCGATGACACCTGGGAGATCTGGAAGCTGGATCTTGGCACCTTTGTACCTGATGATGCCAGACACAGTAGTAAGAATAGGGAACTCACAGGCTGCCACCTCAGAATATACTCCTATCAGGTTACTCAGCAGTATTGACTTCCACACAGATGGAAAACCCACAAAACCAATTAGAGCATCACCTGTCTTGGCCACACCACCTTCTCCTGGCCTACCACCACCACCACATTTTGGTCTAATGAGTTCTCTATGAAGCTTAACAAGGTGAGCCTTATGCAGCCCTAGGTGATGTGCTCTGGCCTTATGCTTTTGAGTCCGAGCCATGTCGACTTCAATCTCTGCAATCTTTGCTAAAGTGCTGCTTGTGGTGTGAGTCCAGGGTACTCAGTAGCCTCCACCCTAGTCATCTCCCCTCACACACTATACTGCCAACAAACCACACAACTGGTGAGATTAACTTTTGCATTTTAATATCAGGGATTCTTTCCATAGCACTGGCATCAAGGCAGGAAGGACATGAAGACATGGTATGGCAAAAGGAAGCTGCTAACATCATGGTGGTTTTGTCTTATAGAAAAAGATTGACAAGCTCTTTACAATACAATAAAATAAATACTCTTTTTAGTTTAGCTACTATGCATGCTTACCTAGTAAATGTGAGTTGACTTCTCACCTTTAAATCCACAGAAGAAAGCAATAATTGTCCTAAAAGTATGCATGTTTTGAAAATCACAGACCATAAACTGTGATATAAAATATTTTTGTTCTTACTAAAGTAAGAGACAGTGAATGTACCAGCTAAAATCTACCATGTTATGATTTGCAACCTGCATTTCCCTGCCAGGAATTCAAATTCTTTAATGATAGGAGAGCTTCATTTGTTTTAGTTCATTGATTGCTAAAATGCTCTAGTTTTCTGCTTGTATTTGTCAAAAATCTTATTATCTGAAAAGCATGGTTTAGAGGCACAAATAATAAACAGAGTTTAGAATATGGAAATTGGTGGAGACTTCTACAGGTAGGGAAGACAGAAAGGGAAGGAAGAAGTGAGATGCAGGAAGAGAGGTTATCTTCATTGAATCTCCAGGTAAATATTTCCTATAAAAGCAGAGAGAAAAGTATTACAGCAATTCAATATACCCATATTTATATGCTTTCTTAAGCAAGAGATTACTTTATCTGATAAACTGGCTTTGTATAAAAAAAAGCCAGGAATGCAAGAACATGGTTACCTTTGATTTTATAAAATTAATCAGAGGTCGGGGAGATGGCTCAGTGGAATAAGCACTTCCCCAGCAAGTGCAAGGGCCTGAGTTCAATCCCCGGTTCTGCAAAAAATAAATAAATAAATAAATAAATAAATAAATAAATAAATAAAATTAATTAAAAATAAAATAAAATTAATCAAATATCTGTTTATAATACAAGTAGAAAAGTAAAGAAATTTAGATCGAGGGGACAGATCTCTTGAAAATAGGAAATTGAGGATCAGGGGATTAGGGAATTGAGAACCTAATGACCGCCAATTTCAAAAGCTGTGACAAACATGAAATAAGAATAATAAGAATAAGGATAACAATGGGGAAGAGGCAGAGGGAGTGAGGGAGTGAGAAGGGGAAGGGGATTTATTTTGTTTTTGTTACTTGTTGTTTTAAATAGAAAAATGTAGACATAACAAATGATTACAAAATCAGTTGACTGCAGGGCCAGGGAGATGGATCAGTGGAATAAGTGCTTCCCTGGCAAGGGCCTGAGTTCAATTCCCAGTTCCAAAAAAAAAAAAAAAAAATCAGTTGACTGCATGAGGAGAATCAATAAATATTATTTTGTTACTACATATTTGGTAGGAAAAATTGGGCATAACTTAAGATTGATAGTTAGAGATGGAGTTTGTACAGACAGGAATGGGGAGATTGATAATTTAAGCTAAAGGAAAACTAGGAGAAGTGAAGCACTGATAT
>NW_004524917.1:409267-412403 GCF_000260255.1 Octodon degus
CTAAAGGGCCTGCTTAGGCAGGCACAGGGACCAGGATTTTTTGATCCCGGGGTGCTCTGAGATGGCTAACAGACTGGGTATGGTGGCACACCTGTAATCCCAGTGCATGGGAGGCTGAAAACAGGAGGATCACCGTGAGTCCGACCTGTGTAGTGCGACCCTGTACTAAATACATGGGGAAAAAAAGAAAGAAAAAAGCTCTTAAGTTGCTTGATTCCCTTACTTTAATATATCTGCAAATCATTTATCCAAGTTTTGGTTCAAGTCCAAGAAAGACAAAGTAAGGGGCCAGGTTCAGCGCAAGGAAAACGTAAGTGCACCACTGTGTCCATGTATTGGTGTTCACATGGTGCACTAGGAATAGGGAGACCATGCTTTAGCTAGAAAACACTGCAGCACCGTCCCATGCAGCCTTGTGTCTTACTAATTGTTAGTCAGGATGAACCCAAGCATTTCTAAAACACACTGGGTCTTCAAAAATAGGGTTCAATCTCTCCTCTACAGTCCCTGGACAGTTGCCCAAAGTGTACAGGACACCATGATACCGGTTTTTCCCTAAGTATGACATCATCTCCACTTTGGCTTGTTATGTTGTTGTTGAGCCAAATTGTGTTTGTGCCTTTTGTTCACCTTCCCCTGCCCCATCTTCGCTTTTTTTTTTTTTTTTTTTTTTTTTTTTTCTTTTTTTTTTTGTTTCTGAAGTGACTTTTTTTTTTTTTGGCAGAACTGGGGATTGAACTCAGCTACTCAGCTACTTGGGCTTGCCAGGGAAGCGCTTATTCCACTGAGCCATCTCCCTGGCCCAATCCTCATATCTTAATATCCTGAATGCTGGTGTTACTTATGGGCATGAGTCTCCACATACATAAATAATATTTATAGCAATTTATTTTTTCTGTTTCAAGTAGTACTAATGCAAATGAGAAACTTAAGAAATTCTTGTCTAAAAAGTGACTGGTACATTTTATACATCTTCATTGTTGAAATTAGCTTGTAGCCAAACAAAGATTTTGTCAAAATACATAATTTTAGTGTGTTTTGTTGAATGTCACAATAAGGTACATCTTACTTAATCTGATAGCTTGCAAATATCAAAAGTAATGACATTTTTAAACTACTGATTTCTGGTTCAACTGAAATATAATCTTCAAATATGGCAATACTGTGCATTAGATCTTGTGGGTCAAAACTTTGTTAGAGCTGAACATACACTGCTTCTGTTAGCCTAGAGTTATACAGGCTAGCAGGTCATAGTCAATACTTTGTCTTATGTTTTGCTTTATTTTTATATTGTATTATCTGATTGATCAAGGTTTTTTTCTTAGCCCCATTATTTAATTTTGTGCTCACTATGTATCTTTGATTAAAAAACAGTATTCTTACTTCATCAATATTTTAAAATAGATTCATAAAATAATACACATTTAGAAGGAAAATGTGATGCTTCAATATACATTGTGTCATAACTAAACCACAGTAATTAGTATATAAGGAACCTCCAGATGTACTTTTGTGGAGTTAGGATTAAGAGAATTCTAACTATTTTGAAATGTGTAAAAAAAATGATTGCTAATTGTAGTTACCCTCTTCTGCAACATCACCCCAGAACTGCACCTTTTAAGTATAATTTGAGTCTCACTCACTGAAGCTCTTTTTTTCTCTGGCTTTCCTTTTTCCAGTTTCTGGTTGGTTCTGTTTTATTCTCAGCTTCTCTGACATCAGTGTTTGTTGGCTTATTTCAAACAAGATAACATTTTTGTGTTCTAGTATCTGATGTATTTAGCTTATCATAATGTCCTCTAGTTGAATCTTTGTTGCCACAAATGACATGAGTGTGATACTTTTGTAATTTTTCAATTATAATTGTCTTTTGTTGTGAAGAGCAGAAAGGAAAGCAAGAATAACAGTAAAAATACAAAAACAGGGTGACACACAACATTACATATATTACAGATTTTTAAACAAGATTAGCTGATTAACAATGAATGACATAGTATCTAATTTAATCATCAAATCTGTTGATCAGATTAAGAGATATGCCTATGCAAAATGGGACATATGATTGAATGTTACCATATGCTTTCAAGAAATCTTAAACTTTGTTCTTTTCTTTCAACTTTTTTTTTTTCAGAACCAGGGATTGAACTCAGGCCTTTGCATTTATCAGGCAAGCACTTATTCTACTGAGCCATCTCCTCAGCCCCTGTTTCATTAACTTTTTCTTAAAAATTACTTTAAAGAGATTATATTAATTGATTGATGTTATATTATATTGATGGTATACATTTAGAAGACCAGATGACAATTATTTCAAGGATAGTTTTTGTATCACACATTGCTTTCTTCATGTAGTTGCTTAGTTCTCATTTATCTGCATACAGAGTTAATCAAGGTGAGCATTCTACACTTTAACTACTATTCTCATAAAACCAATGGAATTTCTTAGTACAATCAACTCCTCCATCTTGAACGTATACTTGCATGTTTTGCACCTATGACTTTACTTATCTTTTTTCCTCTCACTCCTCTTCATTGGTTAATCCTTAAGTTTAGATTTTTTCCATTTAAGTGTATCCGTTATGCTTTTCAAGTTTTATTTCTTCTTTTGGGTTCTTACACTAGGAAGACAATACAATATTTACACATGTGGTTTTGGTTTATGACACTAATGAGTATAGCCTCAATTCGTATCCACTTATGTATGAAGGCTTCTACTTTGTCTTTCCTTATAGGTGAGTAATGCTCCAGTATATAAAAATGCCACTTCTTTTTCATCCATTCCTCAGGTGAAGGGCACTTTTGGTTGCTCTCAAGATTTGGCTAACAAAAATTGTGCTACTATGAACATAGGTGCACATATATCACTATGATATGATGTTTTTAGTTCTTTTGAAAAATTCCCAGAAAGGTAACACCTTGATCAAATGGGATTTCCAGTCCTAGTTTTTTGAGGAAAATCCAAACTGATTTTCATTGTCATTTTACCAGTCCACATTCCCACCAGCAGTGGAGCAGGGTTCTTTTTTTTTCCCCAAAGCCTCTTCAGCATTTGTTGTTGTTGATTTCTTTATTGTAACCATTGTTTATAGAGTGAGATGGTATCTCAATGCTGTTTTATCTTGCATTTCTCAAATGG
>NW_004524917.1:412593-413967 GCF_000260255.1 Octodon degus
CTAAGTAGGTGCTTTAGACCACTGAGCCATCTCACCAGCCCCTCATGTCTTTATTTGTCTCTTGCAGTTCTTCCTTTGAGAAGTATGTATGCATCTCTGATGGTCATCTTTAGACTGGGTCTTTACATTTTATGTCTCTAATTATTTTTAGTTCTTCATGTATTCTAAATAGAAGAATTTTGTGTGAGTGATTATTTGTTAACAGTTCTTGAAAAGTTGTGGGTTGTTTTTTTCACTCTGTTGGCAGTTTTCCTGATGAGCAGAAATTTCTCAATAAGAGGAAGTTCCAGTTATTGATTCTTTCAAGTATTTCAATTGCAGACAACACAGTGCCAAGGTCAGTTTTGGATCTACGAGAGAACTCCACATTTCAGTGTCCAAGTTGGTTTGGGAATGGTCAGAAAGGAACTCCACACCACAGCACCAAGGTCAGTTTAGGACAAACAAGAAGAACTCCACAGGAGGATTAATAATTCAGTTTGAGATCTCCCAGAGAAGAAATGCACAGCAGCGCACCCAGCAGGAAGAAACCAAGCACAACAGCCAGACCAAAGACAGGCCCAGCTGCATAAGTTTAAACTTGGCACATCTGATCTGGTAACTTGAGGCACACTGCTAAACCCAGGCCTACGTGAGTATAATCTCTCTTGAGGGAGAAAGATGGTAACAGGTAACTGGGTACACTGGTCTGCCTGGAAAACTCGAGGTACATCAAGGAAAGGTAGCCAGATGTGACTTAGGGGAACTAATTTAAATACATATTCTCAATTAAATATCTGCTTATCTATGCAGTCATAATGTATGACCTTATAGTTTAAAATATAAATACATTAGATACAAAAGTTTGTCAATTACTAAATCTCACCACCCATATTAGTGTTGCTAATTGTTGTACTGTAAATGTAAAACTGTAACTTCCTTAACCAATTTATCTGTCTAGTGTAATAATATCAGTAGGTGCTTAGGTAATGACAGAACCAAAGGTCAGAGGACAGTGCTATACAAAATGACAAAGAGAAGGAGCAAAATGAATTCTCAGGCCCTGAGCCTATGAGAACAAATGCTGGAGATACTAACATAGAAGAAATTGGAAGTCACACCTCTGAAATCTCTGAAATAATAGCATCTAAAGTAAAGAAAAAAACAACAAAAAGGTATAGATGAAATCAGATCAGAAATAATTTCTTTTTTTTATAAACATTTGAAATTTTATTTAAAAAAAAAGCACATCACAACCATGAACATTGTTACAGTTAGAGGCCCTCTTGGTTCTCCACAATGATAACTGAGCATGCTCACAAGGGTTCCCATTGTTAAATCTTAGTTAAACAACCATCTCTGAAAGAAGGAAAAAAAACTCAGCACTCTACCATT
>NW_004524917.1:416132-423632 GCF_000260255.1 Octodon degus
TTCCTCCTCGTTCTCTCAACGTCCGTCACCCTCTCAGAAATAATTTCTGAAGTAAAAGAAGAAATGATAATTATAAAGAAAAAATTGCTAAGTGTTTCTATGGAAAAAACTGATAAAAAAATAGAGAATAGAAAAATGATGGAAACCTTGCATGAGCAATATAGAAAAGAAATGGAATGCATGAAGCAGATTTGAAGAGATATTCAAGAGATTAAAAACTCAATTAAAAGTTGACAAAATCATCTGAATGAAAGTGAAGATAGACTTTCAGACTTTGAAGATACTCTTACAGCTAATGAAAAGGTAGGGAAAGGTCTGCTGAAGACCACAAGGATGAGGAAAAAAGAATTCAACATCTGCAAGGCAATGTAGAAGTGAAAAACATAAGACTAATTAGAATCAGTGAGAAAGAGTCAACACAAATGATATTTAAAGAATATGGGCAGGAAAAATAGTAAAATAAACTTCCCAAATATCAGGAAACAATCTGGCACATAGGACCTGAGGCATATAGAACTCCATATAACTCCAACCCAATTAAAATCATGTCCAGACATATAATAATCAAGAGCCCAGAAATTCAGAATGAGAACAGCATACTAAAAGCTGCTAGTGAAAAAAAAAAAAAAAAAAAAAAACAGATCAGGGCAATGATGCTGAGAAATACCAGAAGATTTTTTTAAACTGGCAGTTTACTGGTAGGATTCTCATCCTGAATAACTATACATGCTGATACCTGTGAACCAAGCAACTGCACTGAAGATAGCAATGTGTAATAGAAGGGTCATGTTTGGAATGTCTGTCATTATGGTCTTCTAAATACGTACTTCTTGTTATGACATACCAATTATTACCATACTGCCTCTGAAGTACAAGTTTGTTTCTTTTTTTTAATGGGTAATAAATGAAAAAAGACACAAGAAAAAAGAATATCACAGGACTGTGCTGCAACAATGCTGTATATGGTTAGATCTCTAATTTCTGTGTAAAAATATGTAATTGTTTATTCATATTCTTTAAATAATTTTCATTTTATAAATTTTTATCTCCATATTCTGTAGTGACTTAAAGTTTAACATATCAATACTAGATGGAACATATCTGTTCCATGTTATGCCGAAGAAGTTTTATATTCAGACAGATAGTCAAGTTAAACCCAACTGCATATGCTGTAGGGAAATAATAAACTTCTCTTCTGGAAGGTTAACACCTAGGTTTGCAGATCAAAGATTAGAGAAATAGAAGGGCTGTAAGGACAGCCAACATTTTGACCCTAGCCTTTCAAGGTCAGTGAAAACAAGACATAGGAGAACCTATACTGTAACATCATGTAACTCAGTTGTGTCCCAAATTTTCTGATCAAAGAGATTATAGGGCCACAGAGCAATGTGATCGATGAAATAGACTGTGCCTAAGGAGAGTCACCTGGAGAGAAAACATTCTCTCAGGCTTTCACAGAGAGCAAATTGATCAAGCAATGGCCATGACTCATCCACATGGCTAACACTCACAGAGGATCTGTAAACTGCAATACAGGATTACAGGATAAATACTGAGTGTACTTGACAGACCTTATCAAATACAAAGGTTACATTTGTTGTTATATAGGTCTTGCTTTATCTTGGTCTTAATCACCCAACAGGAAAGTGTAAAAATGAGGTATACAAAGTAAAGTCATATTAATATGCTGAGTTGTGAAAGGCTAAAGTCAACAACATCTGTGGATAACCTACTACTATTGTGGACTGCTGGACTGTGTTGGATTGTTTTGCTGAATTCACGCACCTATACTATTACAATACTAATAGAATACCCATCTCTGACAGGACTTGTTGGAGACACTTCCAGGTCCTTGTCTCAGTCCAAGAAGCCAATATTTATAATCCCAAAGCTATGTTATTGGAATCCCGTCAAGTTGATTCCAATCTACCACTTACAATGGAACCCAAGGAGAAAATAAAGACACTAAATTATATTTTCAATCATCAGGGAGTCAAGAGGCTCTAAGTCCAGCCACAAAGATGGCTTTCTGGAACCAAGAGAGTGACCCAGGGCCTCACCTGGCTTTTATTCAGTGGGGGAGTGGCTTGAGGAGGAATGACCGAGAATTGTGGGAAGTAGGTGATCATTGTGAGCTGAGCTAGGTGGGTGGCCTACATTTACCTCTGCCATATGCAGAAAGGATATACCAATAGCACAATCTGCATTATATACTATCTAATGTTTTTGTAAGTCTGGTGCTTCAGCTCTGATAAAGTCTTTCAAGCCCCAGGAAGTCATAGCCTCTGTCTCGAGGCTCGATCCCAGCTGGCACCATGGAGCATTAGCTCCACTGTCCTGTCTCCACCTGGCTCACATTGAAGAGCAGCAGGTATAGGTTACCAGGGAAACATGCACACCACCTTCAAAGACTATCCTAGTTGTTAATTCTTTCAATTATTTCCTATTAAATTTAATTTTTATTCTTGAACTGTTTGCTTAGACCTATGTAGTCAAGATTTCATCCTACTTTCTCTTCACTTGATCTTAGCCAAAAGTTCAAGAAGCGATAACTTTTTTTTTTTTTTTTTCAGAACCGGGGATTGAACTCAGGCCCTTGTGCTTGCCAGGGAAGCGCTTATTCCACTGAGCCATCTCCCCAGGCCCTCCTACTTTCTCTTTTAGGAGATTTAGTTTTCTGTGTTAATTTTTAGTCCATCTTGACTTTAGTTTAGAGCATAGTGATAGATCTGGGTATAGTTTTAGTTTTCAGCATGTGGAGAGTGGTTTTGCCAGCATCATTTGTTAAAGAGGCTATCTTTCTTCCAATAAGCATGTTTGGCCCCTTTGTCAAAATAAGATGGCTGAGTGTATTTGTAGTTCTATTTGGTTTTTTTAATCTACTGTAATAAAATTCACATAGTACTGGCAAAAAACAAAAACAAAAACAAAAACATAGACCCATGGATCATTGGAACAAATGGGCGCCTGAGATGTAGTTCTATTTGCATCTTCCAAGCTGTTCCAACGATGCTTGGGTCTATGTTTTTTTGCCAGTACTATGTGGATTTCATTACAATAGATTTGTAGTATAATTTCAAGCCTGGGATTGTAATGCCTCATGCTTTGTCTTTGTTGCCCAGGATTTTCTTTGCTATTCTAGGTCTTTTCTGGTTTCAAATAAATTTTCTGGATTATTTTTCCAGGTCTGCAGTATGTTGGTGGTATTTTGTTAGGGATTTCATTAAATCTGCCTAAAAATTTTGGGAATCTGGCCATCTTCACAATGCTGCTTCTTCCTATCCAGGGGAAAGGAATATCTGTCCTTACTATGAAATTCTCTATGATCTCTTTTTTTTCAGAGTACTGTAATTTTCATTGAATATCTTTGACTTCTTAAATTAAATAAATTCCTAGGTACTTAAGTTTTTTGGCTGCTATTGTAAAAGGTATTGTTTCTCTAATTTTCTCTGTGTATGTCTGCTATTAGTATAGAGGAATGCTATTGACTTTTGGGTATTGACTTAATAACCTGTTATGCTATTGAATTTGTGTATTAATTCTAGTAGCTTATTGGTGGAGTGTTTTGGTACTTTTAGGTAGAGTATCATGCCATCTGCAGATAATGAGAGATTAAATTCTTCTCTACCTATTCTTATGCCTCTTATTTATCTCTCTTGTCTAGTGATTCTAGATAACAGTTCCAGAAATACATTGAATGGGAGTGGTGATAGAAGATATTCTTGTCTTCCACTTGATTTGAGAGTAACATCCTTCAGTTTTTCCCAACTTGCAATTATGTTGGTTGTTGGATTATCATAAATGGTTTTTATCAGATTGAGGTAGAGGCCATCTATTCCAATTTTCTGTAGGGTTTTTGATCATCAATGAGTGTTGGACCTTGGCAAAAGCCATTTCTGCGTTGGTTAAGATAATCATGTGATTTTTTTGATTTGGTTCTATTAGTATAGTGTATTACATTTATAGATTTGTGTATGTTGAACCATGTTTGCATCCATGGGATGAATGGTACATGATCATGGTGTATAATCTTGTTAATGATTTGCTGTATTCTATTTGCTAAGATTTTATTGAGGATTTTTGCATCTACTTTCATGATGAAGTTTGGCCTGTAGTTCTCTCTTTTAGTTGCATTTTTCTCTGGTTTTTAGTGTCAGTATAGTATTTGCCTCCAGGGATGATTTTGGGAGTGCTGCTTCCTTTTCAATTTCATTGAAGAGTTTGAGGAGTATTTGGATTATATCTTCTGTAAATATCTTGTAGAATTCAGCTATGAATCCATCAGGACATGAGCTTTTGTTTGTCAGTGTATTGTTTACACTGACATTTACATTTTCAATATCATTGGCTGATATTTGGTTATTGAGAGTTCTTATATATTCTTGATTCAGCTCTGGTAATTTGTACCTTTTTAGGAATGTGTCCATTTCTTCTTTGTCTTCAATTCTGTCAGAGTAAAGATTTTCAATGTAACTATTGGTGATATTTTGTATTTCCACTAGGTCTGTAGTAATTTCAAACTTTTCATTCCTTATTGCTTGAATTTGAATTTTTCCTTTACTTTTTTGGATGAGGTTAACTAAGGGTTTTTCAATTTTGTTTAATCTTTCATAGAACCAGGCTGTTTATTTTGTTAATTATTTGTCTTGTTTTCTTTGTCTCAATTGCAATAATTTCTGCATTAATCTTTGTGATTTCTTCCTGTATTTGGACTTTGGGCTTGGTTTGCTTTTCTTTTTCTAGATGCCAGAGGTGCAGCTTTAGTATATTTATTTGTTTCCATTATGATTTTTAATATGTGCATTCATAGAACTGTTTCATTGCATCCCACAAACTTCATTAAGTTGTAGTTGGATTTTCACTGGATTGTAGATATTGTTTAATTTTATCTGTAACCCAGTGTTCACTGAGGAAGGTGTTATGTAATTTCCATCTGTCTATGGGATTTTTGTGCTTTCTTTTGTCATTTATTTCCAGTTTCATTATACTGTGGTCAGATAATATACATGGTATAATTTTTATTTTCTTGCATATAGTTAAGCATGACCTATGGGCTAGTAAGTGATCTATTTTAGTAAACATTCTATCTGTAGCTGAAAAGAATACATATTCAAATGTTATTGGGTGAACATTCTGCATATGTCCACTAAGCCCATTGGTTCTGCAGTATGGTTCATTTCTGCTACGTCTTTGCTAATTTCTTCTCTGATTGACCTATCTTTTGAGGATAAGGTGGTGTCTATTAATATTATTGTATTGGATATTATATATTTCATATATATTAAGATTTGTCTTATACAGTTGGGTGCTCCAATGTTTGGTGTGTACATATTTATGACTGTTGTCTCTTCCTTTTGCATGTTTCCACTGACTAGTATGTAGTGGTCTTCATTATTTCATCTGATCATTCTTGGTTTGACCTTCAGATTGTCAGCAATTCGTATTGCTTTTTGCTGAGTCCTGGGACATGTAGTATTGTTTTCCATCTTTTGACTTTCAGCCTATGAATTTCTCTATGTGTTAAATGTGATTCTTATATATAGCATATTGTTAGATTTTGCTTCAAAATCCACTCTGCCAGTCTATTTGTTTTAATTGGTGAATTGAGTCCATTTACATTGATGTTATAATTGAGGTATATTGACTTACTTATATTCGACATGTTATTAACCTGCTGTTAGTCACCTATTTATCTCATATTTTTAATTGTTTCCACTATTTGGTGGGTTCTTGTGTTCTCATTCATGGTGCTGTGGTCATTTTGATCCCTCTCTAGAATATCTTTTTTTGTGTGTATGTGCTTTAAACAATTTATTTAACTGAAATGGACTTAAGTTTGTTTCTGAAGTGACTTCCATTTATTTTGATACATCTTTCCCCCATGATGATTTACAGGATCTTCAAGCCAATATAAATACTTTATAAATATTTGGATTTCTGTGTATACACCTGCACAATACCTCAGCAGTATCTTTCAGCAAGAAAATACTGAAGAGTAATGGCTAGACACAATTACTGGGTACAGTGAAAATCTGCCCCAAGTATTTCTGAGGTAAGAGGGCACCACATACCTGTTCAACTAAGAAAACCACCCTTACAACACAGGATGATTTTAATTTTACATAGGACCTAGAACACTTAAGCTGCCAATTAGGTACTGAATGGCAGAGCAATGTACCCAGTTTATGCCATGAATTCAGAGGGAATGGGTTCCAACAACTCGGGTTCCTTTCCATTGGTCCTCACAAAGTGTACCTCTCGGGGAGGGGCAGGCTGGCATTTCAGCTGAACCCAGGTACCTTTCTCTTTGGCTTCCTTCTTTTTCTGATCATTTTCCTTGACACGTTTCAGGAAGCTATCACAACTTTTTGAGTGTTTAGTATGCTCAATATGCACATTAATCCTCTTGGTAAGTATCTTGTCCTTAACTTGCTTGTTTACAACAATGCCAACAGCATGCTGGGTAACATTGTAGACTCTTCCCGTTTTGCCATGGTAACATTTGTGAGGCATTCGTTTTTGCACAGTACCCATCCCTTGTTGTCTACAACATCACCCTTTTTGTAGATTCTCATGTATGTAGCCAAAGGAACAACCCCATGTTTTCTAAAAGGCCTGGAAAACATATACTGGGTTCCCCTCCTCTTGCCCTTTGTGTTAGTCATTTTGGCAAATTACTGGAAGATGGCAGTTCCTGCTGAAAGGTTCTAGAATATCTTTTAATAATCTATGTAAGATTGTTTTTGTCATCATGAAATTATTTAGTTTTTCTTTTAATGGAAGTGTTTCACCTTTTAATTAAAGTTGAAAGAGAGTTTTCCATGTGCATCAGTCTGGGTGTAAATTTGTTTTCTTGCAAAATTTGGAGCACTTTGCTCCATGTTCTTCTTAACTTAACAGTTTTTGAAGACAAACATGCCATTATTTTTTTGGATTTTCTTTTAAACAAGATCTGTTTATATTCTGTAGCAGCTTTTAGTATACTATACTTGTGCTGAACTTCTGGGACCTTGGTTATTATATGTCTGGGTGTAGTTTTAATTGGGTTGATGTTATTTATGGTTCTATATGCCTTGGTTACCTGAAGGTCAGATTGTTTCCCCATATTTGGGGAGTTTTCTGCTGTTATTACTATCCATGTTCTTTTTATATCATTTGCATGGGCTTTTTCTCATTGATGACTACTAGTCTTATGTTGTTCATCTTTTCATCATCTTGCAGCTGTTGAATCATTGTTTCCAGGATCCTAGGCATTTCAAAGAGATCTTTCCTTCCTTTTCACTAGCAGCATCAGCATCTTCAAGGTCTGAAAGTCTATCTTCACATACATTCAGATAGTCATGTCAATATTTAATTCAGTTTTCAATCTCTTGACCATCTCTTTAAATCTGCTAAATGCATTCTATTTCTTTTCTACATTGCTCCTTCAAGGTTTTCATCATTTTTTAATTTACTATTTTTATCATTGTGTACTTTAGAAGACCTTAATAATTTTCTCAC
>NW_004524917.1:424883-437228 GCF_000260255.1 Octodon degus
AGTGGTCTCACAGACTAGAAGGTGACTTATTAATTGTCTTTCATTTCCAAACAAGGAATCAATGTACCTCAGTAACTACATTTATTAGGTAAGTCAGCCAAATGTTAAAATTCAAATGAATTTTAAGTTCATGAATCTGTGCTGTTGAATATTCACAATACTGACATAAATAAATTCCTTCAAATAAATGTGAATTTAAATGCTTGCAGTACTCTAGCATACTTGAAAAGCCCTCCCCATAGTCATCACAAACATGAGAAAATATTTTAGCATGTTCAATTGCAATGTGCCTGTTAACATTGGTGCGAACTCTACTCTGAAAACTACATACTTGACATAAAAAGAAGTTCTTATATTTGTCAAAAGTAATTTTGCTCAAGAGTCTGTATTGTCCATATTCTCCATTGTTATACTTAACATTTAATTCTATTAATTTACATGCATGCTCATTTACCACTAAGTCTTCTGATCATTAGTTATGTGCTCACAGAATTGACACAAGTGCTGTTCATCACAGCTGTGATTATAATTTTAATTTTATATATTTATGTTTTTACTTAAAAATAATTTATTCATTAATTCATTTAATTTTTATTTAATTTTAATCTTAATAAACCTCAATTTTGTTGACATTCTTTAGTTTTTTAAAATTTATTTTAGAACACATGAATTGATAAGATATTCAAAATGGTACTTATTTAGAACAATACGAGAGGTATTCAATCATGATTTTAGTGTTGCACTTGGCTGTCTTCAATGTTGTTGCTCACATTATAGCTATTAGCATATAGTTAGTCGAAGTGGCAATTTTTCAAACATTAACTTCTTCTGAGAAATCTGATGGAAATTACTACTGCAATCTGCTTAGCTATCCTGTATATAAACTTATGTGATTTTCCCCTTTCCTTACTTTCTTATTTTTCCTCCTTTCCTGCATCTTCATTGATCATGAGATGTTCAGTTTCTTTCTCTGTTCCTATATCAATTTTTCCATTCAGATTTTTATTCTTCCAGGTTCTCACACTAGGGAGACAATATGACATTTACACATGTGGGTCTGATTTATTTCACTCATGAGCATATGCTCTAGCTATATCTATTTACCTATAAGGCCTCAAGTTTGTCTTCCTTTATAGCTTAGTAATACTCCATTGTATAAAAATACCACATTATTTTATCCATTCCTCAAGTAATGAACACTTTTGGTTGTTTCCAAGCTTTGGCTATGACAAATTGTGCTGCTATAAACATGAGGGTAAATATATATCATTGTGGTATGTTGTCTTCAGTACTTTTGGAAAAATACTCAGAAGGGGAATAGCTGGGTTTGATGGGACTCCCACTCTTAGTTTTCTAAAGAGTGTTCATACTGATTTCCTTAGTGATTGCCCCAGTCTACATTCTCACCAAGAGTGGAGAAGAGTTCCTTTTTACCCACAGCTTCGCTAAAAATATTATTTGTTGATTTGTTTTGATGATAGCCATTCTTTCAGGTATGAGATGGAATCTCAGTACTATCTTAATTTGTATTTCTCAGATGAAAAGTTCTGTGTAACATTTTTTGTGTATTTATTTGTCATTTTAATTTTTTCTCTGAAAATACTATATTCATGCTGGTCTATCCATATGCTCATTTTTGGATTGAGTCTTTGAATTTGGGGCCCCTGAATTTTTTTTTAGCTCTTTATATATTTTAGATAGAAGTCTTTTATCTGAGTGATCTTTGGTTAAGATTTTTTTCCCAAATTTGTGGGTTGCAATTTCACTGTGTTATTTATTTTTTTCACATGCAGAAACTTCTTAAGAAGATGATATTCCTGTTTTTTATTCTTTGAAGTATTTCCTTTACAGTTTGAGTTTTGTTCATAAAATCTCTGCCTATGTCTATGTCTTCAACTTATCTGCTTACTTTCTCTTAAAGCAGATTGAGTGTTTCTGTTTTAATGTTTACATCATTAATCCATCTTGACATTAGTTTAGGGAATATGGATAGACAAGGATCTAATTTTACATTTTATGATATCAAGAGCCATTTTTCCCCAGCACTATTTGTTAAAGAGGCTATCTTTCTTTGGGCAAAGATGTTTAAACCCCTTTCAAAGAAAAGATGGATGAGTGTGTGTGTGTAGTTATATGTGCATCTTCTAATTTGTCACATTAATCCTCAAGAAAGTTTTTTTTTTTTTTGCTTTGTTTCTTTTGTTTCTTGCTGGTACCATGCTATCTAATCAAAGTAGCATAATTTCAAATCTGGGCTTGTAATGCCTCCTGTATTACCTTTTCTGGGTAGGACTGGGTTTCCTTTTCTAGGTCTTTTCTGATTCAATCAAATTTCAGGAATTATTACTGTACATCTGGAAGGTATATTGATGACATGTGGTAGGGATTGCATTAAATCTGCGTTTCTTTTTACTATTTTAGGACAGGTTTTACAGGGTCTTCATGGTCTCACTGCACAGATTAGACTCATAGTAATCCTCCCATTTACAGCCTCTCAAGTGCTGGAATTGCAGGTGTGCACCACCAAGCATAGTCTCAATCACCATCTCAGCATGTCCCGAGGGTGGGGCTGGCAAGGTAGGCATGACTTTCCAATTCCCAGTCCTTGCTTCTGGCTAAGCAGGTGCTTTGATCCCCTGAGCTATTTGACCAGCCCCTGCACAACTTTTTATAAAGTGTGGTCATTTTCACAATATTAGTTCTTCCTATTGAAGAGTAAGGAATATCTTTCCATTCCTGAAATCCTTTTCAACCTCAATTTTTTTTATGATTTTCATTGTATAGATATTTTCTTCCTTTATTAGATTAACTTCTAACTCATTGTTTTGGATACTATTTTGAAGGGTATTGTTTCTCTAATTTCTCTTTCAGTCAGGTTGTTGTTTGTTTAAAGGACTTCTATTGATTTTGTGGTTGAATTTTGTATCTTCAATGCTACTGAATTTATTCTTTAATTCTAGGAACTTCTTAGTGGAGTATTTTGCATTTCCCATGCAGAGAACCATGTATTCTGTGAATAACAATAGTTTAACTTCTTATGTGTTCTTAATCCTTTCACTTTTCTCTCTCTTCAAATTCCTCTAGCTAATATTTCCAGATCTTTATTGAATAGGACTGATTATAATGTACATCTTATGTTGTACCTGATTTTTGAGTAAACATTTGCAGTTTTCTTCATTTACAGTGGTGTTGGTTGTTGGCTTTTATCAGATTGAGATAGAGGAAATCGACAATTTTCTGTAAGGCTTTGATCATGAATAAGTATTGGGCTTTGCAAAAAGTTTATTCTGTGTCTATGGGGATATTCAAGTGATTTTTAACTTTGACTGTATTGATATAGTGTATTTCATTTATAGATTTGCATATGTTGCACCATCCTTGCATCTCTGGGATGAATCTGATCTTGTCATGATATACAAACTTCCTGATGAATGCTACATTTCATTTGCTAGTATTTTTTTTAATTATTGCATATATATTCATAATGGAGATTGGTCAAAAAATCTCTATTTTGGTTGAATCTTTCTCTGGTTTTGCTATCAGTATAATACTTGCCTACAGGAATGCATTAGGAAACATTGGTTCCTTTTCAATTTAATTAAGCAGATTGAGAAGTATTCAAATTAAATCTCTAAATTTCTTTCTTTTATGTATTGATGACAGGGTAAATTTCTTGTAAAATTCAGCTGTAAATCCATCAGGACATGAGCATTTCTTTGTTAGTAACCTTTTGATTACATTTTCAATTTCATTGGCTGATATTGGATTATTCATAGCTTTTTTATCTTCTTGATTCAGTTGTGGCCATTTGTACCTATTTAGGAATTTGTCCATTTCTTCAGTGCTTCCCATTCTGTGAGAGGCAAGACCTTCAAAGTAGCTACTGATGAACTTCCATATTTCCACATGATCAGTATTAATTATATCCTTTTCATTCCTTATTGTTTGAATTTAATGTTTTTCTTTCTTCTTTTAGATTAGGACAGCTAGGGGTTTATCAGTTTTATTTAATCATCCAAAGGCCTAACTCTTTGAATTATTAAATCTTTATATTGTTTTCTTTTGTCTCAGCTGCATTAATTTCTGCTCTACTCTTCATAATTTCTTCACATCTTTGCACTTTGGGTTTGTTTTTTTCTTCTTTTTGTGGAAGCTTTAAGGTGTAGCATTTGGGAATTTATTTGTTCTCGATCAGTTTTCTTAATGTGTGAGTTCACTGCTATGCATTTACCTCTAAGAACTGTTTCCATTGCATCTCACAAATTCCGATAAGTTGTGTTTGAATTTTCACTGGATTTTCGGTATTGTTTAATGTCATTTGTAATCCATTGCTTGCTGAGGAGAGTGTTATTTAATTTCCATGTGTTTATGGATTTTTTGGTTCCTTTTGTTATTTTCAAGTTTTCATGCACTGTAGGCAGATAATATGCATGGTCATTTTGAAAATTTCTATTTTCTTGCATTTACTTAAGCATACTCTGAGGACTAGAATGTGGTCTATTTTAGAGAATGTCTCATGTGCAGCTGAAAAGAATGTGTATTCAAATGTTATTGGGTGGAACACTATGAAAATGTCCACTAACTGCATTTTATAGGTTTGGTTCAGTTCTGCAATGTCTTTGCTAATTTTTTGTCTATTTGACCTATCTTTTTGGGATACCGGAGTGTTATGGTCCACTGCTAAGAATGTGTTATTTGTTATTAGATTTTTCATGTCCTTCAAAATTTGCCTTATATAGTGGGGTGCTCCCATATTTGGTGCATATGTATCTCTTCCCTTTGCAGTTTTCCTCTAACAAGTGTCTAGTGATCTTCTATATCTTATTTGATCACTCAGTCTGCATTTGAGATTGTCTGTGAACAAAATAGCTGAGATTCTCTGTCAACAAACCACTGCTTTGTTTCGATTTCCTGGGGCTTGTAGTATTGTTGTCCATTCTTTGACTTTCAGTATCTGAATTTTTTTGGGCTAAATGTGTTTCTTGACTACAGCATATTTCTGAATTTTGTTTCTTGATCCCATCTGCCAATCCATTTCTTTTAATTGAATTGAGTCCATATACATTGGTAGTTATAATTAATATACTTTGGCTTACATTTGTGATTTTTTTCCCTATAGCCTGTTCCCTACTTTTCCTGTATTTGTTTGCCTTATTTCATGTGTTATTTCTATTTTTCTTAGAGCTGTGGTCATTTTGATCCCTTTCTTTTTTTTCCATAATTTTATTGAGAAACATATAGCAATGAGACAGTTTCAAACCAAATTGGTGGAACAGTTTCAATAATTAACACATTGCATACACTCTTCCTAGTGGTTAATTGCTGTACAAGATGCGGACTTGATATCCTATTTACAAACACCATTAGAACAAATCTGTCTATTCATTAAAAAAATATAACTGTATATCTATCCTAACCACTTTGAATACACAGATACAAAATGAACATTTATCTGTATCCCCTGTTTTGATCCCTTTCTAGAACGTCTTTTAGTACTCTGTGTAGAGTTGGTTTTGTTGTCATGAATTTCTTTAGTTGTTCTTTGACTTGGAAGTATTTTACTTCTTCATTAATTTTGAGAGACACCTTTTCAATATATATCAATTTTGGTTAGAAATTGTATTCTTGTAGGACTTAAAATACTTCACTCCATGCTCTTCTTGATGTGATGGCTTGTGTTGAGAAATTTGCTATTGTTCTGATAAGTTTTCCATTAAATATTTCCTTCACTGTTAGGTTTCTCTCGGGACTTTTTCTATGTTTTTCTTGAGCTTAATTTCTGGGATCTAGATTCTTAATTTTCTGGGTTTAGATATACTTGGATTGATATTAAATGGAATTCCATATGCATGCCTCAGTTAACTGAATGTCAGATTGTTTCCCCATATTAGGCAAGTTTTCTGTTATTACTTCTGCCCATATTCTTTTTATGTCATTTGTATTCTCTCCTTCTTTTTCTCTGATGCTTATTAGTCTTATGTTGTTAAATTTTGCATCTTTGTACAGCTGTTGAGTCATTATTTCCTGGATCCTTCTTGTTTTTAAGAGATTTTTTTTTTCTTTTGTTGTTGCTATGTTCAATGGCGTCTTCAAGGTCTGGAAGTCTATCTTCATTTTTATTTGAACTGTTTTGCCCATTTTTAATGGAGTTTTTAATTCCTTGTATATCTCTTTGAATCAGCTTCTTGTGTTCTATTTCTTTGCTACATTTCTCATTCAAAGTTTCTATCATTATTCTATTCTCTGTATTTTTTATCAATGTATTCTCTAGAAATGCTTAATAATTCTTTCTTTGTAGTTACCATTTCTTTGTTCTACCTGGGAGACTCTCTCTGATCTGATTTCCTCTATACCCTTCTACAATTGCTTCTTTAATTCAGTTGCTATTATTTCAGAAATTTCAGGTGTGTAATTTCCCATTTCTTCTATGCTGATGTCTTCTGGATTTGCTCTGGATGGACTCAGGTCTTGATGTTGCATTTTTCTCTTTTATTTTTCATTTCATAAGAACTCTTTATTTTGGTTTCTGTGGTATTTATTTTGTGAAAGTTTGATATGAGGTAGATGTATCCCTGCAATGAAAACCTATTTGTACAGAGTCTGTTCTTTAGATATCTCTTCTTGATGAAAGATTTGTGTTGTGTGTGTACCACAAGATTTTGACTTACCAGTTGATTGAGAGTGAGATTTTTTTTTTCCATTTGGCACTGTCCTCCAAACTTTCAGTATAAGATTTTGCTAAGGTCATTACCCAAGTGTCTCTCTCTATTAGTACTCAAGGGAGAACATGTGGTTAAGGCATATATCGTACCTTAGTTACAGTAGTACACCTAGCAATATTAATAAGAGCAAGTGAAATTTAGAAATTGGCAAGCTTTGGTAACACATCCTTTTGTATTTTATAACATAGAAGCAAATGCTATAGCTGTAGAACAAAGCAGATCATAAATTGGGAATTTATATATTAAAGTACATCCACTGAATTCTTTCTGGGAGCCTCTCCTTCATGTACCTAGAATCTTGCAGGAACACTAGTTCGCTTAAGTCCTCCTGAAGCCTCTGTGCCACCAGGGTAGGTCTGGGCCTCAATATGAACCTAACATAAGCCTCTACTCACCAGGTGCAGCTACAGGCCTCAATTCCTCCTCTCATGTCTACACTGCTGAACTCTGTCCATCAGGCATGGCCACCTTTGCTGCTCCATGTTGTGGAATTAAACCAACCAGGGCTGGCTTAATGATCTGTTGTTTTTTTCTTAAAATAAAATGGAGATTCTGTTGAAGGGTTATCTACCTTTAAATTTTATTTATTTAGTACAGGGTCTCACTAAAAAAGTCAGAGTCATGATGATTCTCATGTTTCAGCTTCCCCTCTTTTGGGATTACAGGCATACATCAGCGTGCCACGTTCCAGAGCAAGCATGGTGCATCTAGGTTCCTCAGCTGGCATAGCCTGTGACAATTGGAATTCAACTTAAGACCCTGCAGCTGCTAGGCAAGCAATTATGTAGCCAATCTATGTGAACTGCCCCATATAGATTCAAATATTATCTTACTCTAATCTCACCATGACTATCCATAGTTATTGGTAAACTTAATAACATTACTCAGAGCAAGTCCTTTCCTTAGTAACTAAGCTGTACATTCTGTCTTTCAACAAATGGAATTTTACTTGTTTAAGTATTTTTAGATTCTGAAATGTATGATTCCAATTATATCATTCAATTTATGATTGTAGAGGCAACATGTTTGATGTTACTCATAGGTTTTGATGGTGGTGCTCAGAGAAACAGAAGGAAAAAGGGAAAGGGGCTTCATTACCTTGGAGGACATGGAGAGAATTTGAGATGATACGGAATTCTCTGGATTAGAACAAAGGAAGCTGAGGTTTTGTGGCCTTTTGCCAACGAAGGCAGGAATTGAGGGAGATGTTTAGATATACCTGAGGAGCTGACTGGACCCTTCTCTGCCGTGGCAGAAAAGGTGGAAGGAAATTGCACCCTGGGCTAAGTTGGAGAAGAAGGAAGGAGGTGGTTTCTGGGAAGATAAGCTCTTGTTTTAAGGGCTTCAGCAATATCGGATGACTACCATAATAATTCAGCAATTCATACTAGAGCCATAACCTATCATTCCTATCTTTTAATGGTTATAAAAGGAATGACATGTCTCTTAGACTGCTTCAGGCTGAACTGGATCATCATCTTGGGGTTGAGGGGAGTTGACAGGATGATAGTTTATGGCCATGTAGAAGTTAATGCCAAGTGTCTCAGCTAGGACTAGAAGTTTATAGTTTGTGACAACTCACATCAGAAACTGAAGAAACCTTGAAAAATGTTTACAAAGACAGCACACTATGAGGACATGTCATCATGATTAAAGTACACAGGAGGAGAAGCAAGAGGGGATGTGTGATCTGACTGTCATTTTACGATGACCATGTTGAAGAGGAGGAGTATTGATCTTTAGTTTTTTTATAACAATGTGAGGAAAAGCAGTCAGGGTCATCTGTAGTACTGTAACACAACTATATAATTTTTTTAAAGTAAACTTTTTGTCTCTTGTATTAGTATGTTTGTGGAGACATGAAGTTTATCTATCAGCTGTGTTGTCTATACTTGTTTAGAAAGGTAGATTACTACCTGAAAAGATGGTCTCTTTTTATGTCATAAAATGTCCACTATATTATGACCCTGAAAAGAAGCATACAGGGTAAAAGGCTGAGTTGGGTTGGGTAAAGAGAGAGCTGGGGCCGTTAGGAGGGCCTGCTGTAGCTTGTGAAAGGAGGAATGTATAGGAGCAGCAGGATCAAGGTTCTCTAACAAGGAACATTTGGATGTCTTATAGAGAGGATGTGCTAGGGAAGCAAAGTTTGTAACCCAGAGGCAGAAGAAATTAGCCAGATGAAGGAAGGATAAAACCTGTTATTTTGTGGTAGGCAACTGAAGGTCATGAAGAAGGGATTTGTGGTGAGCAGTAATTGCATGAGTTGTGGGAGTGAGTATAAATCTTAGATATTTGACTTTTGGAGAAGCTATCTGAGTTTTGGAGGGACAGACAGTGTATCTGGTCCTGACAGAAAATTGAGAAGAGTAGGTATGTGTTTTAGGGTTAGGGTATGAGAGGGGGAGCAAAGGAAGAGGTCATCAATGTGTTAAAGGAGTGGCTGGACTAGAGATCAAAGGTCTTAAGATCAGCAGCAAGAGGCTGGCTAATCTATGTGAGCTGTTGAGATAGGAGAGTTTCTGGATCAGACAATGAGAAGACAGAGGTCCTGGCAATCTGGGTGCAAGGAAATGGTGAAGAAAGCATCTTTAAGGTCTAGGACAGTAAAGTGAGTAGTGGAAAGATGGATATGAGAGAGCATAGTATAAGGGTTTGACACTAGTTGGTGAATAGGAGTAATCACATTATTAATAATTTTGAGATATTTAACTAAATAACAGGAGCCATTGGGTCTGAGTACAGGAAGAATGAGGGTATTGTATAGTGAGCAGACAGTTTTAAGAACACTATTGATAAGGAGGGGAAGAAGGATGGACTTGAGTCTCTTTCTTGTTTGGGGGCTATTGGGTATTGGGGAATGTAGGGAAACGCTGTGGAATCTCTGAAGCACACTAGTCTAGGAACAGCATGTGTGGCACAAATGGGACTGGAAATGTCTCAGAGTATATGGTCGACAAGGGAAGAGGGATGGAGGAGCTGGCTGTACGTTGAGGTTGGGTTTGTAGGATGGACACTGTAGGGGGAGAGGGAAGTAAGAGAGAAGTTGAGATTTTGGAGGAGGTCTGTCCTCATGAGAGGTGTAGGACACGTTGGGATCACAAGGAAATTATGAGTGAAGAACAGTGTCTGAAGTCAGTAAGGAATGAGCCTGTTTGAAGGGGTCATGTAGGTCGGCCATAAACACACACTGTGGAGATGGTAGAGCTTGTATAACAATTTTAGAACTCAAGAATAACACTATATGTCATTTCTATGTCAGAAAGAAAAGAGTTTTTTGGTTTTTTTTTGTTTGTTTGTTTTGTTTTGTTTGTTTTTTTTTCGGAACTGGGGATTGAACTCAGGCCCTTGCACTTGCCAGGGAAGTGCTTATTCCACTTAGCCATCTTCCTGGCCCCAAGTTTTTTGTTTTTTGTTTTTTATCTGAGATATCCAGCTAGACTTGGGACACTTGAAAAAGGTGTCTCAATATAGGCCATAGAATCCAAGCTCTGTTGTTGCTCTTCAGCAACAAGCAGGTCAAATATGTGGATCTGGCAATGGTGAAGTTTCCTATGAGGGCAGAGAATTGGATGACTTACCCGCTCTCTGGTGAACTGGACAATCATATTTCCTATGAACCTCAAGCTTGTAGATGTCCTAGTGATGGCTGCAAGTTGGGGCAGGCTTATGCTCAGTGTCCTTCTTCACTGAACTTGGCTTGGGTGGCAAGATTGTTTAGGCTTAGCATTACCTTGTGAAAGTCCTGCTTTGATGGGAGTCCTGAGCGTCACAGACAAAATTTAGCAGTGTGTATAGTTAACTTTGGTCTTTATTATTGAAGACATGGAAAGGTAGGTTAAGTAAGATTTCCTGTGGCGTTTGAGTGCCAAAATTTGTCTCTTTAGCTTGGCATGAATGTCAGAAACAGATAAGGATATAAAATAGGAATTAATAATAATTGTTTTATTT
The DNA here is from genome assembly GCF_000260255.1 of Octodon degus. Taxonomy (NCBI): domain Eukaryota; kingdom Metazoa; phylum Chordata; class Mammalia; order Rodentia; family Octodontidae; genus Octodon; species Octodon degus. Next base: position 435,554 of record NW_004524917.1, read on the forward strand.
TTTTAGGAGAATCTGGGTCTATGTTAGTATTCTTAGTTTGGAGCAATATACTTGATTATTACTTTTTTAAAGTTTTTTTATAATTTTTATTTATTTATTAATTTTGTGTGTGTGTGGCCAGCTCAGCCCACCAGGGGGTGAGGCTGGCTGGCATGTGGTGCTGGGGGATTGAACTGCGGTCCCTGTGCTTTGCTTGGCTTAGCTTGTTCTAAGTAGGTGCTTTAGATCACTGAGCCATCTCACCAGCCCCCAATATACTTGATTATTAAAAAATTTATCTGAGTATCAAGTACCTTGAAATATAATGTGTAAACAGAGAACTATTGTTTCTTATCATCCATGGACATTTTAGCAGTTCAATTCCTGTAGAATGTTACTGGATAACTGTTATATAATTTCGTATAGATCATTTTACATCAATAGTCATACATAGCAGTGCGGCATAACAGTAATACGAAATCCCCATTTTGTTTTTCCATCTCTATATCTACATAGTATACATATCACATAAGTTTTAGCTATAAAATTATTATTTGGCTGATGACATCATGTTGGCATGACAAGAAGATGCATCTCTAAATGTAAGAGATAACACATACATAGGATATACATCACATCAGTTTTAGATAGACAATTATCATTTGACTGATGACCTTATGTTGGCTTGATGGGAACATCTTATTATAAATACCTGAAGTATAAAAGAAAGGAGTATGTTTAAATCTGAAAGAAAATTTTATATCATAGTATACAGTATTTTGGAAGGGATGAATATGTTTAATATATTGAGCATCTTTTACGGAAAAGCTTAGTTTAATCTTTGAAAAAATTTGTCAAGATCCAGCCCAAGACCATGTCTGGCAAGGGTGTGGGAGAGTTTCCAGCTCCCGTGTGCCTACCCCCAAGAATTCTCCAGACTAAAACCTAGGCACACCACGTGAGTGAGACCCTCTGCCATGCATTCAGGACACCCAGATCCAGGGAAAGCCCAGACCTGGCTAGTGTGTGGGATAGCTTCCATCCCCCGTGTGCCCACAGGACTAATCCTGGACCACACCCAGGCATGTCTCATGAATGAGACACTCTGCCTCAGGACACCTTCAAACTCTGAAAGACCATCTCACAAGCCCACCAAATGAGTGAGAATTTCTTCTGTGCTCTGAAGACCCTCAGACCAGCCCAAGCCCAGGCCAGGCTAGTGTGTAGGCGAGCTTCTGCACTCCCATGCGCTCCTTGGGCCAGGGGCACAACAGAGGGGCACCACAGGTTCACTGTTGTACCAGAAGGGCACAACAGGTTCACTTATAAGGGCTGCAGCAAGAAGGAGCTTAGCAAAAAAGCTAGACCCAAGCCAGGCACAACTGGATGAACTCAAATTTAATAGGTCTGCACCTGAATTTCAATAAGTGCAAAGATTATAACTGCACTAAAGCTCTACACTAAGGTCAAAGGTCAGTGTTATATGAAATGACAAAAAGAAGGAGTAAAATGCAATCTCAGACTTTGAGCCCACTCAGAACAAGTGCAGAAGACACTAGCTCAGCTGACATGCAAAGCACAGGGACCGCGGTTCAATACCCCAGCACCACATGCCAGCCAGCCCCGCCCCCTGGTGGGCTGAGCTGGCTACATACACACAAAATAAATAAATAAATAAATAAATAAATAAATAAAT
>NW_004524917.1:437328-438107 GCF_000260255.1 Octodon degus
ATAAAATTTTAAAAAAACAAAATAAAATATAAAGCAAAGTCAATAAATGTTTTGCTAGAATAACAAAAAATAGAGAAGTTCACATAAATAATACTAAAGATGCAATTAAAGTCAAAGAAACATTCATACAAAAAACCTAAAGACTAGCAGGTATCTGCACGTCAACAAATTATATAAACCTAAAAAAATCTGATGCATATTTGGACACAAATATCACAAAATCTGAAAGATGATGATGTCTTAAGGAGATGAGAAGATATATAACAAGCAAGAAATGTAAATTACCTATAAGAATTCCCCTAAAAATAATATCAAAGAACTGGATATGTTCATTGCTGTATTTCACCAAAGAACTTCACAAGAATCTGGACACTGTTTCACTATTTTCATTTATTGATGAATGAATAGCGAACTCTTCACCTATTCTCTAAGGCCAATATCACCCTAATACTGATGCCAGAGAAAGATATATAAAAAGAAAACTATTGGGAACAATATTTCTTTGAGGTCAATAAAAAATCTTAACATACTAGCACAGACTCTAACAGCACACAGAAAATATTACACATTTCAAGCAAGGGAATTTTACCCTACATGTGCAAGATTGCTTTCATACATATCAACTGGAAATTTAAAAAAATTACATCAGAGGAAAAATAAAACCAGTAGTATGACCTCAACAGATGCTGAAATGTATGCAACTAAAGTAAAATGAAATTTTTAATATTTTTTAAAACTCTCAAAAACTGGCATCAAAAGAAATCACATCCATACAATGG
>NW_004524917.1:438207-443104 GCF_000260255.1 Octodon degus
TTTTTGTTAAAACTGTACTTCCGATTTGATTTGAAACTGTCTCATTGCTATCTGTTTATCAATAAAACTTTGAAAAGAAAAAAAATAAAAAAAAACTGCTGCGATCACATCATGATATCGTTTATATTCAGATTCTTACTCCATAGGTCTGTATGTGGTCTTTATGATCTAGTTTCATAAGTCCTCAGATGCTATTTTTATAACTTGTTCAATTACAATTTAAAAAAAAAACATTTAAACATACTTCAGGACAGGTTTATTTGAAGGCTTTCCTGTATGTATGCATAATTCTGATCAGGTGTTTTCACTTCATATATCTTTTTAATAATGTCTCTATTTATTAAAAAAATGTAATTGGAATAGTTATTTTATTCACAATAAATTTGGGATTCAGGAAAATTCCAAAAATTTCAAGGTCAAGAGACTGGACATAAATACAGGTATTTGGGTTGTAGAAACTCATCTTTTAACTACAGTACAGTAGTTGTCTTCTTTCAAGTTATTAGGTAAGTCAGTGCAGTTCCCTGACTTTGTAGTAGACTATTGTCTAGTTGTTTTGCTCATTACTTAGACAAAATTCCTGCTGCCCCAATTTCAGGAAGGAAAGTGACATCTAGCTCAAAGTTTGTAGAGGCTTCAGTCCATAATCAGCTGACCACAAGGCAGGGCAGTTTGGCAGAGAATGATTCACAAGGCAGCACAGGCAACAAGAGAGGGCCAGTGCTCTTTCTGTGCCTTATATTGTATCCAGCCTACCAGGATTGGGGTAGTGCCAATCAGCCAGTGGATGGCTGCAGCAATTGCACATCCTTCATCCTGGCACTGTGCTATGAATAAATCACACATTCTAGATTCATCACCATTAAACAGTCTCTAGGACCACATGAGTCTTTGGGGCACTTAGATAAAGGCCAGAAAAACTAGATTTCTTAAGCTAGACTTTTTCTCCTTACTGCTTGCATTTATTTTCATCTTTTAACTAATAGCATTGACACTTTTGGGACATAAAATCACAAAAAAAGAAAAGAGTACCAGTAGTCACAACTTACCTCTTTAATCATGTCCTATACAGATACAAGTAGAATCCTCATTGTCATATCCATCTTGAAGCTGAGGATGAGTTTTAAATGAGGATGATGGGTTTTCCTCCAGCCTATATGGATCAAGAAGTTCCTGCATCTTGGAAAAGTAAGAGCAAATTAAAGAGATTGTAGACAAGGTCATTGCAATGTTTAACAAAAGGTCAGGGAGTAGAATATTGACATCAATAAATTGTTCTACATAAATTATAGGCTTGTTCTTACAAGGTTTCAATTAAGTTCACACTTTGTATAAAATTTGTATAAAATAGAAGTAATAAAATTTGGTTTACATTACATGTGATTTGGAATTATTGTTGTTAAATAATTTATATGGGAACTCTGATAATGGCAAAACAGCATAAATAGTTTTTGAATATTGTTTATGCTATTTCTTCCAAATTCCCAATTTCCCTGTCCTTAAATATTATAAGTAGAAGATTTTTCCTATTTGCAACTAAGATGAGTGCTCTCACTCTTGCCTCACTAAGTTACACTGCTTATCAATTTTACTTTTTAAAAAATTTTATTAATATGAGGCTTTTCTGAAGTTTTCTTATGTGGTGCCATTTTTTATTTCTCCATTTTCTATGCTAGTAAGATTTTGAGGTCACATTTGTAGATTCTCCCAGTAGCATGAGATTTCAGTGTCATGAACAACATGACTAATTAGATATGTTGGTGCACCTACAGCAATGGTCTAAAAAGAGAAAAGCATGTATGTAAATGCAATGTCTGAGGTAGTGTAAAGTGTACTGGGAACATGAACATTTGTTCCACATCAGGGGGTACAAAATATTCTTAGAAATAGAAGTTCATACACCTTCTCTCTTACACCTGAAATCAACGCAGAATTAAGAAGAAATTCATGAAACAACTACAGAGGCATCAAGGATCTCGGGCACTGTCACACACACACACTAGGACATCTGAGACATTCCCTGCTAGAAAAGCATGTGAGATAACTGCAGGGGCATCAAGGACCTTTGGCACTGTCACTCTCAGTAGGATCCCTGAGGCATCCCCTGCTAGAAAAGCATGTACCTCTTACAGGTACTAAGTCAAATTCATGAGCTACAGCATTATATCTGCGATGCTCCTTGGATAAGAATCCCACTAGTGCTAATCTGTCTTCAGAGGTCTCATGTTGCAGTGAACACACTGAGATACTTCCTGCAGGAGTCAATGAAAAATCACAACAGTTCAACACAGGAGCTCCAGTGACCTCACCCTCAGAAGCATCTGTAAAATCTCTTCTGTTTCCCAGGCCAGAATGAGTGCCTAGTTACCCACCCTGTGCAATTTGGCATTTGAAATCTCTAATAAATATAGATTTAGCCCACACAAACTTTCAAATGCCCTTAAAATATATGAGTTTCACCATATCTGCACTTTGTCTCCAGATTTAGTCAGGTGGTTTCTAATCATCTGAGCATTTAAATCATGAAGGTAGCTTGCCCTATTATGCTCATCACAAATACCATGTCCTGAGATTCAGTTTGACCAGCTTCCTCATTCAATCTCTCAAAGCCCTTGCAATCACAACTACACAACTAGGCATGCCTTTGCAGCCTGAGATGTAGCCTTTGGCCAGGATGTTCCCAGAAGCCATTTCCCCTGAGGTCCTGAGTAGTGAACAGTATGACCATACTCAACTCTCCCAGTTCTCAGAAAGCAGCTGAGAAGGATTTCTAGCAGATTGGTTGCTGAGGCCTTGTGAAGGTAAAGGTGATACAATGAGCAATGATATGCCTAGGCTCTGAGCAAAGGAACCGGATGGTCACTAGGTCATGTAAAAAATTGAAAAGTATCCTCTCTTGCTGTAAAACCACTCTACTACTACTCAACAAGCAGAGAACAGTGCTGGTCTCCTCATATCCTATTCTATTTATACTTAATTGCTGCTGTATCCAGCTGTGACTGAGGCAGCCACACGTCAGTTGTCAGTGTAACTTCACAACGCCTTCAGTCTAAACCTGAGATGCACAGACGCTGCCACTGCTGATTGCAAATGAGGAAGCCTCACAGGTACTAGGTTAGAGATTGTACATGGAACAAAAACCTAGCAGAGCATGTCAAACCACAGCTTGGGTCACATCAGCAATGGAAACCCTCTTATAATAAATCTCACAATACAAAGTGTTTAGAGCTACTTGATGCATCAGAGGCAGGAACAGTCAGTTTAACAGAGAACACTATGAAATTGAAGTAAAATAATGTTTCAGAAGGAAAACAGCTTCTCACTGTCAACTTGGCAGACAAAGCAAGACACAGAAATCAAAAAGAAGAACCACAGAACTGAACAGAAAAAATGATACACACCACATCAGAAAGGATTTAATACAATTAAAGGTCATGCCTGACATTCAGATAGATTAATTGTCCCAGGTCAAATTTTACACTGGTGAGTAGATGGGGAAAAACCAACCAACAGGGGTCAGGGAGATGGCTCAGTAGAATAAGAGCTTCCCTGGCAAGTGCAAGGGCCTGAGTTTGATCCCTAGTTCCACCAAAATTAATTAATTAATTAATTAATTAATTAAATTAATAAAACTTGTAGAGCGAATGATATGTTTCCAAGGGGAGAGTCTCTTACCAGTGAATTCAACATGGAATAGAAGAGAAAATATATCTTGTAAATGGAAGTGAGAATTAAACAGCAGTAGTAATGCCCATGTCATAAATAGATTAGAAGTTAAGACGTAAAACAAAAGATAAAATGGTCACCGTATAATGATACTAGGATTAAGCAACACATGGAAATGAAAATTACAAATATGTGTGCTCCAAATTTTGGAATACAATTTTGTGCAAAATAAAACTTAAAAGATCTAAAACAAGTGATGTTCTCCAGAAAAATCTTTGTGGACATCTTTAATACAGGTTTCTTAATAAAAAAATAACATAGAGCAAAAATTATAAGAATCCTCAGTGTTAAATAGTCTCATATAGCAAAATGTTCTCTAAGATATCAGAAAACATGTCATTTAATCATTGGAGAAACCTTATTCTTCACATCAAAACAGATTATTCTTTACAACAGAATCCATATTTGTTAGGCCACAAAACAAATCTAACCATGTGAATGAACAAGAATGAAATGCCTGAAGCCCATGAAAGTATTTTCTCTGAATATCAAAAAACAAACATAAATTTTTCTTATAAGGACTTTAAAACTATGTAGTGAACATAAACTTTATGGACCAAAAAATAGGTCCATAATGTAAGAGAAAAAGAATGTAAAAATATTTTAAAATAAGTGAAAATGAATGTGTAACTGGACAAAACTCAAAAGATAAAAAGAAATCATTACTAATATGAAATTTTGTGCACATATCAAATAAATGAGGTACAACAATTCACATATGTAGAAACCAAGCAGGAACAATTACATAAATTGGTGGAAGATGTTACACAAAATTCAGAAGAAAATATTGAATATGTGTTGAACATTAGATAATAAATATAAATGACAAAGAGAACAACAAAATAAGAGCTAGCCTTTAAAATGTAAAGCAAGAGAACAGCAGCCAGACCTTAGTCAGATGCAGCTGGAGAAGTCCAAACTTTGAAGAGCTGCACCTGAACTTCAGTACGTGCGAAGGTAATAACCACAGCAAAGATCTACAACAAAGGTCAGAAGACAGTGCTACACAAAATGACGAGAAGGAACAAAATGCAACCTCAGAACCCAAGTCCACCCTTAACAAGTGCAGAGGACACTAACACAGAACAAAGTGGAAATCACACACCTGAAAGCAATGAATCAACACCTTCTGAAATAAAGAAACAGCTGCAGAAAGATATAGAAGACCTCA
>NW_004524917.1:443777-444907 GCF_000260255.1 Octodon degus
CCAAATATGAGGAAACAATCTGACATTCAGTTAACTGAAGCATACAGAGTGAAAAGGAACCTCAACCCAATGAAAACCACACCGAGACATATAATAGTCAAGATCCCAGAAATTCAGCACAAGAATAATTTACTGAAAGCCGATAGAGAAAAGAATCAGATCACATTAAAGGAAAACCCATCAGAATTAGGGCCGACTTCTCTTCACAAACCATGCAGGCAAGAAGAGCATGGAACAGAGTACTTCAGGTACTCCATGAAAACAAATTCCAGCCCAGACTACTATACCCTGGAAAACTCTCTTTCAAGTTTGATGGAGAAGTGAAATACTTCCATGACAAAGAACAACTAGACAATTTCTCGATGATAAAGTCAACCTTACACAGGCTACTGAAAAATGTTCTAGAGAGGGACCAAAACGATCCGAACTCCACGAACGAGATCGGAGGCAACCAACTAAATAGGGTAAGCAATTAAACACAGGAGAAAAAGGAGTAAACGATAACAGGTAAATAACATTAACATGGCAACCGTAAGTGAATACATCTCAATTCTAACCATCAATATAAATAGACTCAATTCAGCAATTAAGAAAATAGACTGGCACAGTGGATTAGGAAACAAAATCCAACAATATGCTGTATACAAGAAACACATTTAACACATAAAGACATTCACAGGCTTAAAGTCAAACGATGGAACACAATACTACATGCCACAGCACCTCAGAAAAAAGCAGGGGTAGCAATTCTGTTCTCAGACCATCTCAACTTCAAATCAACAATGATCAAGTGAAATAAAGAAGCCCACTATATACTGGTTAGGGGAAAATTCAAGAGGAAGAGGTAACACTCATAAATATGTATGCATCAAACACGGGAGCACCCTACTATATAAAGCAAATCTTTATGGAAATGAAAAATCTAATATCCAATACCACAATCTTAACAGGAGATATTAACACCCCCTTATCTCCAAAAGTAGGTTAACCAGACAAAAACTTAGCAAAGAAATAACAGAACTGAACCAGAGCTTGAAACAAACGGACTTGGTGGACATATACAGAGTGTTCCACCCAAACACAGCTGAATACACATTTTTCTCAACTGCACATGGGTCATTTTTTAAAAT
>NW_004524917.1:450242-462571 GCF_000260255.1 Octodon degus
AAGAAATTAATGACAGAAGAAACAACATTAGAATATTTGACAAGGTATTTGCAAAATATTCATTTCAGCCTGCAAGTAGGCACAGAAGCTGAGTGTTCAATCCCTGGGCCTGCCATGCTGGGCCCACCCCTGGGACACACTGAGATGGCAATTGATACTGGGCATGGTGATACCCGCCTGTAATCCCAGCCTTTGGGAGGCTGTAAACAGGCAGATCACTCTGAGTCCAATCTAGTAGTAAGACCCTGAACACCATGTAGACCCTTCCTTAAAATACAAAAAAAAAATTCATTTAAAATGGTACTCAATTAAGAATAAATAATAAACTCATAACATGATGCTCAAATCTAATTCAACTGAAAAATTGAGCAATGACCTGTGAAGACTTTTCTCAGAAGGGGATATAGACATAACCTCCAAAGTATAATAAATGCCCTTCACACTAAGCATAGAAAAACTCAGGTGATAGCTGTGACATGATACTTGCTAATTTCTTTAGCACAGCTACAAGGGTGGTGAGATACATGAAATGTGATTGAATTACACTGTGGGATCATGTAACTTCGCAGACCCATGATGGAAACAATTACAGACGTTTCTCAGAGCACTAGTAATTTGGCCCCATATCATCTCTAATGGGATACCACACTCTGAGTGCATGTCACAAAATACTGAAATCAGAATGTCAGAATTATGTCTACACTTACAAGTTTTACAAAGATATTTACAGTAGTTAAGAACTAATATAATCTACATTCATCAATAGATGAACAGAGGAAGAAAATTTGCTACCCTTGTATACAAATAATGGAATGTTTTTGAGACATAAAGAATGAAATTCCATTATTTTTAGTGATATGAATGGAACTGATGTACTTTTTGCTCATTATAATAAACAAGGAACTGAGAATTATAAATAATATGTGGAAAATAAAATCTTAATTTCAAAGTAAGTGTAAGGAACTGTGGTTTGCCAAATCTGAGAATGCTGCAGTAGAGGTTAGGGTAAAAAGAGGGTGGTTTATGGTTATAAGGGTGCAGTTGGCTGTGTGAAACAACTTCTTTTTTTTTTTTTTAGACTGCCTTTCAAAAAACTTTAATACATAAACACAAAATCAGAATTTTATCTTATTTAAACTGATAGTTACATAAAGAAACACTTCCTTCCTTCCTTTCTTTCTTTCTTTCTTTCTTTCTTTCTTTCTTTCTTTCTTTCTTTCTTTCTTTCTTTCTTTCTTTTTTGGTGGAACCAGGAATTGAACTCAGGCCCTTGCATTTGCCAGGGAAGTGCTTATTCCACTGAGCCATCTCCCTGACTGAAACAACTTCTTAAGTGCCAGCACATAGCACATTTATGATACTTAGGCTTGATTTAAATTTATGAATTATTTCAAATTTTCTACAAGAGAAAACTTAAATATTTACAACACTAAGAAATGATAAGTGGGCCAGCCAGATAGTTCAGCAAATTAAAGTGCCCTGTTTAGGCATATGTAGGGGTTGGGGGTTTGATTCCCAGGCTTGCTGTGCTGGCACCACCCCTGGGGAGCACATAGCCAGCAATTGAGCCTGGCTTCATGGCTCATGCCTGTGACCTCAGCACTCGGGATGCTTAAAACAAGAGGATCACTATAAGTCTCATCTGTGTAATTAGAACCTTTAGATCCTGTACTAAATACATAAAAGAAAGAAATGATAAGTATTTGAGGTGAAAAACTATTCAACCTGCTCTAGTCATTACATTCTGTATGCATGTAAGAAAATTTACATTTTATTTCACTAATTCTTTGGTAGTAATTTTTATTCTTCAATTCTGAATAAAAATAATAAATATCCCGAGTCTTTGAAAATATAAAACTTTGAAGTTTTTCTATTAGTCAGTAGTAAAGTTAAAATAATTTGTGATCCTCAAATGAAAGGAGGCAGAAACTTACCATACTGTATGTAAATTTAGCACTTCCCTTCTTACAGAATTACCAGACTTACAGTTTCAGCTATTCCTTAGTAAATGTTCTTGCTAGAGAAAGATTACTCCATTCTGGAGAATGAGGCACTACTTCAGGGTGGACTTATGCAGAGACCACTAAGTTATTACACAAGATGCTTCAGTTTTTAGCAAAGCATCATGAATTAATGAAATCAAAGCTTGACCGATGGGGTGATTAATTCATCCTTAGTGAGTACATAAGTTTCAGAGAGCAATATTGGTTTTTCTCATAAAATTGATACTCTTTGGGATTTGGACTGTTTATCATTATGAAGAAATACATATTGGTATCGACTCTTCAAATACTTCTGCAAAATAAAAAAAGATTAATATTTCAAGACCGTTTGATTATTTCCCAGCTTTCCAGTGAATAAAAGTATCATCTTTTCAGATGAATCAGCTCTCTTGAAAAAAAAAATATATCAGTTAGATTTAATGTTGTAATTTAGGAATGAATGTAAAACAATATTTCCACAATTTTAATTAAAATAATGAGTAAACAATCTTTAGTAGATTTAAGTTGCCTTATTTTATTTAAGAAAAGTAGCAAAACATAGTCTGTTTTCTATAACTTTCAGACCTATTCGAAATAATTTATTTTGCTTCACTATTCACAAATACATGAAATGTGAAAATTTCATCACCAATATCAGAGAAGGAAAACTGAAAGTAACATTTTGCATTAATTTCATGGATAGAAATGCTTTAAATAATTGAAAAGCTCCTGAAATTCAAATCTTTGACCTGACTGAGTCTACCGCTGTGGTGCATGCTCCTCTTCTGTTGTGAATTTTTTTTGCTCTTGTTGTAAGAGTGTGTAGTTGATACCACAGCCATAGATAAATTGTGCCCTCAATGTAGGTGGAATTCAGTGTGCTGGTTGAAGTGTTTTAATTAGAATACTCCTGGGATGCACACAGAGAGCAGAAGCAGGAAGATCAGGGAAGAGCAGATAATAAGCAGCAAGTCTGTGCGAGGACCTGGTCTTGGTGAAGAGGTCACTACAGGGAAGTGCCAGCGCAAAAAGTAAAAAAAAAAAAAATAATAAGTTTAAAAACAGCAGTTGTACTTTACAAAGGTGAACATCAGTGTATTTTAAGTATATGGATTGCAGAATAGATGTCTTGAAATTGCTTTTTAATTTTTTTGTTAATGTGCAAGATTTTGTCTGGGTTTCCTTCTTTCCTAAGGCTTCTTGATTTGTATAGTTTATATTTCTTGGCTCAATATATTTCAGTAACTCTCAGTTTTACCTATGATTGGAACTTTTAAAATGATTTTATTTCTATGTGAAGCTAATTTTTAGTATCTGGAAGAATATAGTACAGGTTGATTTGAAATACTCAATGAACTTATATAAGTTAATTTAAAGTAAATGAACATAAAATCACATTCACATAAGTGAAAATATGGGTAAGAAGACAATGAAAGGGAGGAAATTCTTGGACCTGCTACTGAGGCCCACTGACCACTGACCACTTTCCTCTGTACTTACAGTCATGGAAACCATGAGAGCCATGATGAACTTCATGTTCACTTGAGTCCTGTGAAAAATTAGCAACATGCTTCATTGCCACATTCACACATAAATCATTTCCGTCCTGTGGGCTCACAGCTACTGTGACACTTATTGCAGATGCAAAGGCCCTGGACACACTGTTTGGCAGCATAGAACTGGAGACAGGCTAGCAGCTCCACTGAGTGCGAAGGTGGACGCTCGTGTGAAAGCACTGAGATTCTGCAACATGGATGGAGCAGACATCTTCCATAGACAGAAAGGATGAGAGCATTAGGGAAATAGGGAAGAAAAAGTTCTGTTCCTTTTGAGGTTTCTTAAAGGGATGTTTTAGAGTAGCTGTGGGTGAAAACCAGACAGAGGATGCCATGCTGGAATGCAAAGAGTGCATCATGTAACAAAACAGTACAATATTTAAAATGACTATAAGCCCACTGCTAGGTTATAAGCACTTAACCCCATTAGGGATGGTTATAAGGCACACTCATAAGAAATGTTAGGAAAGTGGATGATTCTCACAGGGATTGGTTCAATTATACCATTAACCTGTGAGAGTGACCAGATTGCTTTCTTGAGAATTATAGCATTCATGGTATTGCATAACAGAACGTCAAACTGAAAAAATTAGGAAAGATACATAAATCTCTCCTAATGTGATAAAATTTAATTCTTCATTTAGTTTTTAAGGAAAATAAATTAAGGCATGATTAAAATTGAGTAGCTTTCTTCCATTAATATATAAATAGTTATAATGTAGGTGAAAATTAAATGAATAGAAGTAGACAGGTGAAAATCAATAAGTTCATTTACAGTTCAGGAGACTGAGAAAGTACTTTCTGAAAGAAACAGGGATAAATTTTGTAAGGGTATGCATTGCTTCCTGAACATGAGAAGTGAAAGGGGAAATAAAGTAATGGATTTGTTTAGAGAGAAATGGGCTATGCTGAGTAATTTTACAGAATAAAAAATATATTGCAATGAAGTCAATGAAAAGGTAAAACAAAATCTTCATTAGTATGAATGAACTGCAGTAATTGGCAAGGTACTTAAGCCCTTGAAGGAGTATGTACATTTTGAAAAGGGCAGCCTACTCTATTTCTTTTTTTGCCACTTTGAAAGTAGCACTTTTCTTAAATGCAAAAGTCACCATTGAAAATTTAACACCAGTTGTGGAGGCAAAGAAAACTAATTCTGCAAGTTCCTACCAAAGGGCAAGAAAAATAACCTTACATGCTCTACACAGTTGGCTTCAAACAATGTTTGAGAAATTCAATGAGAAGCAGTTAAGTACTAGACCTTCCAATCCTGAGATTGAGTTATTGTTTAAAAAAATTAATGAAAACTTTTCTTAGTGTAATGTATATTTTCATAAATGGTTTTTGTTAAATTCAATGAGTAAAATGCTAATCTCAGATGTGTTATTAGATCCTAGAGAAATATATTACCTTTGCACAAGACAGGAAGCAGCTGCAGGAAGGAAGAGCTGAACACTGAAGACTTAAGAGACGATATGCTGTGCCAGAAAGCGGGCACATTTATATCCACAGAAACACCATGTGTGTTTTGCTAAATAATCCCTGTCATCAGGTTGAATGAAGGAAATGAAAACCAATGCCAAAAATCTGTCTCGATAAACACTAAGCATGAATTCAACGATGTGAATTTAAATTGAAATGTTTTGAACATAAGTGGCCTGGAAACAAATGGACCCAACTGTTCCTTTGTCAGTCTAAACCATGTGTGAAGAGGACTTAAGGAATTACAAGTTGGAGCAAGGCACACACTGAAATGATTTAAGTGATAAAATCTTTTTTACAGACTATGTTGTATTTTATTAAATTCACTCAAATATTATTACAGTATGGCTGTCTTATGAGAAAGATACCTGTTCTCTAATAAGTAATTATCTAGCATATAAGAATATTAGTATCTGCATTTATTTCAAATGTGTTTCCCATAGATTGCTATTGAAATTAAACCCGAACCGTGCGCCTTTAACTTCAGATATTTTGAAAATCAAGGAGGACTTGAAATATTATTTTGATTACTAGATGATAAAATAAATTCTGTATTTAAATTACCCCAAACATTAGAGCTTAGAACTGTATCATTCACACTTAGTATAGGGGAGTTTAATTTATTTTCTTTTTCTTTTTATGTATTTGGTTGTTACAGGGTCTCACTATGCAACTTGAACTCATGGTGATCCTCCTGCTTTCAGCCCCTCAAACGCTGTGATTACAGATGTGTGCCACTACACCCAGACTCTGGCCGGCTCAGCCTATCCTTGGGACAGGGGTGGCAAGCCATGTGATGCTGGGAATTGAACTGTGACACCTGCGCTGGCCTAAGATTGCCTAAGCAGGCACTTCAGTCCACTAAGCTTTCTCACTAACCCCCATTTATTTTCTGTGACCTTTAGGAACTCACGTTCCTCCACTGAAGTCTTTTTTAAAAAATGATTAATATAGGGAAGCAGAGGAAATTATATTCATAATATTAGCAAGTGCTTTGATATAAAAATCCACTTGTCTGCCATTGGGAGGTCAATTCCATAATGTCAGAACTGCATATCAATTTTTTTTAACTTCGTGTGAATTACATAGCTTGGTAATACTTTCTTGGAGTGTGGCTCATGAGACTATGAGGAGTAGCTCCACTTCAAGCCTACATGAAATGTGCATACTCAGTCTGATTTCCAAACTTTGTGATTCCACTCCTTAGGGCAGACCAGCACTTCCATAGTAACATTATCTCCAGGTGTTTGTTGCTAAATTGTAGGGCAAAAAAAAAAAAAATCACATGATATAATGTCTAATGAAGACATTATGTGCCTCCTCTCACTGAAGTCCATACAAAGTTCTTATGGCTTAACATTTTAAATATTATAAAGAAATATATTGGATAAATCTCTTTTTTTAATGTTTCAAATTATATTTATTTCAGAATTGGTTAGTACTGAATTGTCTGCTGCTCAATCAAGATGAACACTTTGCCCATCTCTTACTCGAAATTTTTTTCATTTTTCACTTATGTTGTTTTTTCATGTTGTCAGGCTCTGTAACTTCTACGTTCTGTTATAATCTATTATTTCCCTAAGGGCTTGTCTAAATTTCAATGTTTAAATATATTTGTTCACTGCATTCTTTCATACTTCTTCATTTTGTTTTGGTTATATGAATTATGTCATGTATCGGCCTTTACTTGTGTTAACAACCACCTTCAGCAGTCACAGTTCTGTGGAATGGTGAATTGGGCTGGGTTCAACTGTGAAGTTCTGTGGCTCTCACTTGGCTCACTTGTGCAATCCGTACTTGGCAGTGGCTTGCTTAGGGCTGGATGATTGTGGTTTGGTGGCCAGAAGAAACACGGTTTAGCCTCTGGGTTGGCCAACTCAGGGGTGTTTACCAGCAGAGTAGAATGGGAGTTGCAAATCCTCTTTGCCTAGGCGTGGAATTTACATAGTATCACTTCTGCTTCCACAGTAGCCATCCTGCAGTAATTTTTTGGTGGAACAGATATTATGCCCAAGGTTTCAAAAACAGATTTATCTTTTAATGGAAAGAGTTACAAAGATTTGTATCCATTTACAGTCTTTCATGATGGCTTCATTTCTTCTGTGTTATTTCACATTTGAAAATTCCTTGACATTTTTAAACTATTCTTAAATGTTGCTTTTTACTAAAAGATTTTTTTTCTCCTCAGAACTTCCTTACCCTGCTGCCCCAGCCCTGGGGCAAAACTGCAATTGAGACTAGGTATGGTAGTGTGTGCCTGTAATTCCAGTGCTTGGGAGGCTGAAAACAGGAAAAACACTACAAATCTGATCTACATAGTGAGTACCTGTATATTCTGTACTAAATTAAAAAAAAAAAAAAGATTTAATTTGCTTAAGATTTTTTTGAGTTCTAGGATAGCCTGGGAAACACAGCAAGTGTGTCTCAAAATATAAAAATATTTTTCCCTCTTCATGGTTGAAGTTTCATAATCATTTCCTAACAAAGTTTTGTAGTATTAAAATATAGCCCAGATATTTGAACATTGGTAAAACTTTCTGTATATTTCTAAGTATTTTTTTTCTCTGATCTTTGATGGGTTCTCTACTTCAGGGGACTATGGTTATTCTTACCTAAATACTTCATTCTTTGATCAGGTCATTATGCTAATTGTTTTAGTATCTTTGTCTTTTTCTTCTGAATTTGCTAGGATTTTTTTATGAGCAGAATATATTTATTGAGGGAAAGAAAGCTCCTGTCCAAGAGAGGGACAGGAGGGGGGCTCAAGCAGGTTTTTCCCCCTGGATGAGTCTTTTATGACATATTGAAACATCAGTTATTTTTTGTTCTCTGGTACTATGCAGTCTGAAGCAATTTTCTTTTTGTTTCTTTTTTTAATTTTTTTTATTTTAGGGAAGGGTCTACGGGGTGTTCAGGGTCTCAGACTCATAGTGATCTGCCAGTTTACAGTCTCCCAAGAGCTGGGTTTATCGTCATGGAAGGCCCACCACTCAAAACCCAGGCCCCTGTGCCTGCCTGCAGGTGCTTTAATCTGCTGACCTATTTGGCCAACCTACAAACTGTTTCCTAAGTGCTTCAGAAAAAAATTATTCATAGTAAAATTCTTTTTGTTAGGTTAATTTATAATGCTGAATGCATTTTTTTTTCACATGAAAATCCTACATACTCTCTGCTGAATTAATTCTCAATGAATGGGTATTTTTAAAATGGGTATTTTTAAAAATATACCCTGTTCTTTAGTTATTGTAAAAGTTTCACATCATTGCTTTTTTCATTTTTTAGTTCTTCTTTCCCTTATTTATCTTCTTTTCTTGCTTAATTCATTCAGCTGACATTGTTAACTAATGGACTAATAAATGTCTCCTATTTATGACTCAGTCGATTAATTAATTAAGGCCCAATGGACTGTCAACCAACAATGCCTTCTCATCTAACAATGGAGGCAAATATATACTTGAATAAAAGAATAGAAATTAAATCAACTATATTTACATTGCAATACCAAGGTGCAGGCTTTATTTCACTCATTTTCTATTTCACCACACAAATTCCTAGGAATTTTGCATGAAGTTGAAAAAGGAGTAGTGGAATATGACACAGGAGAGAGCCCTTATGTTAGGTACAATTTAATACTAAGAAGCACTCCAAGGCCATGCTAGAAGAGGCATGGGCCACAATGTATTTTTTATGTTATAATTAAGTGAAACGAAGCTCTTATTGTCTACAATAAATACCATGTTCTTTGGGAATGCCTCAGTGATCTCTTACAAGGTGTTCAGTAATAAAGGATCATAGATGAGTCACAGGTATTGCTTTACATTGGTATACCATATGGAAGACTCCTCGAGTGGATATGTATAGTGATATTTACATGGATATTTCTCTTCCCAGTCTACTACATCATTCTTTTGAATTTGATTTATGTAGAAAATGTGGTGCTGCTTGGGAAAAAATTCTGGCCAATTTTTTCACCATACAAATGGAGTATTACATTTTTCTTTTGTCTATTGAAGTGAACATTACTGCACCTGACAATATGCAACATGACTCTCTACTAGGTATCTTAGAATACTTTTCACACTGGAGATCCTGAACAACAAACTGTCTTTCTACAGTACAGGGGCTTCCAGCATAATTTTTCAAAATGACCAGGTTGAGGCGCAACTGGCTGAGAAACACAAAAATATGTTAAAATGTGGGAATACAGGATCAGAAACCCAAGAGTGCCTTTACACAAGATATTAAGTTTGAGGGTGAAAGTTCATATCACGATTAAATATTTCCTCTTTGGTCATTGACCATATTTGAAACTAAAAAAGTAACAGACACTGTGTAGTAAATACTGACAGAGTCAGAAAAGACACATGCCGAGATCAGGCCCCCGAGTAACACCTCAACAGTATATGATAGTTACGAAGAAGCCCATGAAAATCTCTGAGAAGGGAAATAAATCCAAAGAGTACAAAAATTCAAGAAATTTGAATATTGCCTGAAAACCAAGGAGAGGAAATTTCTACAAGGAAACCTTACTGCCCGTGACTAATGCTACAGTGCACTTGGAGGCTGTTTCAAGTCTGAAGCTATGACTTTCCCTCTGGAAAATATTAAATAATTGAGGCTACAATAAAGGAGAATATACATGAATACTGTAAATGGAAATTTAGAAAATACAGTATATATGAAAGTCATTATGAAAAACACTGTTTGATTGCTAAAGGTCAATACTTGTGTCTCTAGATTGAGGAAAAAAAACATGAGAATGACCTCAAGTCTTACAAATAGAAGAGTGATTGAAAAAGTAAGCGAGATATAGAAAAGTTGGTTTAAAAAATGTGACGTGGGCTATTTAAGTAGTCATTCTGAATGGATTAAATTACTGTCCAAAATAGGAAGTTTGTTTTCTTCAAATGTTTAAAACTTTTACTAATATTTATTTTCAGTACACAATGATAGCATCATGGCAGAAAATTGGTACATGAGAGTAACACACCAATTCCCTCAAGAGTTCAATGTTTCCTAATCTTAATGATATTTAGCCACTGTTCACTGAAGAAAAGACAGAGTTTTAGGATGAAATGCAATGACAAGATGTGGCAAGCTACTTTGTACTCTATATTGAGGAAGTATGGAATATTTTCTTTCTGTAGATTGAATTCACTTGTTTTACCAACATTGCAAAACCAAGGCCTCCCAGAATAAAGAAGTTGGAAAACAGATTGCTCCAAAATTCAGAAGTTCACTGAATCTTCTGTATTCATTCTGAGTACCTATTCAGTAGTAAATATGAAATTCTGGATTAGAAGAAACATGACAAACTATAACATGTATAGGTAGGGTGGAATTTTGTTGAGTTTTTTTTTTTTTTTTTTTTTTTTTTGGCAGAACCGGGGATTGAACTCAGAACCATGTGCTTGCCAGGGAAACACTTATTCCACTGAGCCATCTCCCTGGCTAGGGTGGAATTTATAGAAATACAAATCCTTGGAAGTCTCTGGAAGGCTTAAGTGAAGTAATATTTGTTTTTCTGTCATTTCTTTTACATTAAACTTAAACTTTACCTCTCTTCCAAAACATACTATAAATCAAATCCTATCCTTCTCTAATGGTATGCATCTCAGTGCAGAAACTCAAATTAACCTGCACAATTCTAATTTTTTTAAATGGGTAGAAATGTTGCTTTATTGAAGAAACTCATGCCAAATTACTTTCATGTTTTTTAAAAAGTTCTAGCAAGCATCCAAGAAAGAAACATAGTTTCCATAGGAATGAGAACAAACACTATACCACTGATGATTGACTTAAACGTCATTTCCTTTTTCAAAAAAAGTATTTAACTTTTCTCTTTTGGAGGAAATTATAAATAAGATTTTCTTACTTTATAAGAAGGAAGAACTGAGATCCTGGTTTTGATACATATTAAATACAAAATACAAAATCCACACTCCAACCAAGATGAGGGGGGGGGAAATCATTCTTCAGTATTTTAGTTCTCATGCAATAAAATCCAAAGGTCTGTTGAAGCCACCTTTTCTGTTCATGTACTGCCTGTACTTCCTCTTCTGAGATACATTTATAGCATATGCATTTACAGACCCATCTACCTTCTTCCCTTTCATGGAGTAAAAAGAGGCAAATCCCATTAACTTCATTATTTCTATTTCTTCCTCTGTTTTGCCTTCTAAATCTTCCTCTGGAGCGCCGCCGGTGTGGGGACCTGGAGCGGCGTCTCCTGCCATCTCTCTCCCGTGATTGAGACCTTTCCCCGCGCCGGCGCCAACGCTCTCTCCCGGGAAGCAGACCGGGATCGCCTACGTTCCCTCCGCGGGGATTGGCAGCAGCTGCGGCCCATTGGGAGTCCTACTTCTCCTCCACAGTTCTAAATTTTCTATATTTCTTTTGTTTGTTTTGGGAGCTCATTTATTTAAGTCTCTGACTCTGTCTGTCTTCATCTTGGTGCATTCAATAAGTGATGTTTCAGAAAAAAGTTCTTCCTGCATCACTGATGAGGGAATTAGAGGCTGCATTGTTAGTACTTATGTACTACATTGGGTCATTGAGAATTTTCTTCTTTCAGTTTGTATAGCTAGTGGGAAGTGAGGAAGATCTTTGTGTTGTAGGATATGTCCTGTGTGAATTAAAATCAAGTATGCGTCATTAACACTGAAACATATTTTAAGTTCGGTTTCTATATAAATTTTCCGGGGTCAGGGGACTGGCTCAGCAGAATAAGCACCTACCTGGCAAGCACAAGGTCTTGAATGCAATCCCTAGAACCTCAAAACGAATAAATAAATGAATAAATAAATTTCCCAGTGTCTTTTTTCTCATTTTTTAAAAATTAATTTTATTGAGAAACAAATTGAAATGGGACACTTTCAAAACTGATAAGTAGGACAGTTTCAATAATTAATGCAATGCATATTGTTGTCTTCTAAGTGGTTATTCATAGTACAAGATGTAGAAATCATATCCTGTCCAAACATTATTAGTACAAAACTTTCTTCTCATTGAATTAAGAGAAAGTAGCTGTATACCTAACCTATTTTGTACATACAGACACAAAGTGGTCATTTATATCACCTTTTTTTATTTAGTTTTCTCAGAGATAAGCATTCTATTGCCATTAAAATATTGTAGGTGCATGAATTCAGCAAAATAATCCAATATAGTCCAGTAGTCCATAATAATAGTGTGTCATCTGTAGGACTAGCAATGTTAGAAGTTGTTGACTTGAGTCTTTTACAGCTCAGCCTATTAATATGGCTTTAAGTTTTATACTTAGTTTTTATGCTTTTCTGCTGGATGGTTA
>NW_004524917.1:465901-469552 GCF_000260255.1 Octodon degus
CAAAGAGGTTGGGATAGATATATAGTTGCATTCTCTTAATGAATAGAATGATTTGTTCTAATGGTGTTTGTAAATAGGATCAGAAGTCCGCATCTTGTACAGCAATTAACCACTAAGAAGAATATATGCAGTGTATTATATGTTGAAACTGTACTTCCAATTTGATTTGAAACTGTCTCATTGCTATCTGTTTATCAATAAAACTTTGAAAAAAATCTTTAAATCCCTACAGAATGTGAATAAGAAAAAGAAAAAGAAAGAAAAAAGAAAAAGAATTATAAAATAGGAATAAACAATTACATATTTTTACACAGAAATTTAAAAATCTCATCATCTACAGCATTATAGCAGGACAGTTCTATGACTTTTTTTTCTTGTCTCTCGTTTTCATTTATTGCCCTGTTTTTTAAACAAACATTTACTTGAGAGGCAGTATGGCAGTAATTGTTGTGACATGACAAGCAATACATATTTAGAAGACCAGAATGTCAGGCATTCCAAGTATGATCCTAGTATTACACATTGCTATCTTCTGTACAGTTACTTAGTTCACAGGTATCAACATATATAATTAGTCAGGGTGAGAATCCTACCAATTGATTGCTAGTTTCAAAAACCTGCTGAAGAGTCTCAGGATCATTGCCTTAACTGCCTTGTGCATTTCTTGTCTTGTGTCGACACTGTTGGGCGCAGTAGATGTGCACAGCACTTGGGTCTCTCATTTGTAAGGTTCATTTTGCCGCATTGCTGTGAACTAGTAGTGTTCCCATTGTAGTGACAGAAAAAGCGAGGCTCAGCCAGGAACGAGGTAATTAAATCTAAGTCTGTCTTCTCAAATATCACAGCACTGCTATCTTAGAGCATAATGGTGAAGATGTAATGAGTTGGTGCGTGTTAAGGATTTGTAGCAGTGCTTGTCCATGCTACTGTTGCTTGTTATTACTATTTTTGTTATCAGAATAGAGGAGTAGTAGTAACTTTAGAGGTGAAATGAAGCATCATTCATTTTTTGTAAATTATAAATAAACATATAAGTGCCTAAAAGTGGTCTGATGTTAGTAAATCTTATGATTATACATAGGTAGAAGCTACATAAACTTTTCCTTTTATTTATTTTTGTCTTTATTTAGACAGGGTCTTGCTATGTACTTCAGGCTGGCCTCAAGTTTGTGGCAGTCCTGTTGTCTCAGCCTCTTGAATGCTGGAATTACAAGCATGTGCCATCATGCTCAGATCTTCTTGATTTTATTTATTTATTTATTTTTAGGCAGGAACCTAAATTCTGAGACTAAATGTAAAAGTCAGATTTGGTGGTTCTCAGTGACAATGGGGAAATCTCCAAGGGGTGGGATGGGGAGGAGTGGGGTGGTCAGAGATGATTTCTCTTGTTGGCTTTTATGTCACTGATTTTCATCTTCCACATCCTGCAGCGCTTCTTTATTCTGCTCTTCACCATCATCCTGCATGTCTGAAGTCATTAATGTCAGATTATCACATAACAACTGCATAAGTGTAGAGTCCTTATAGCTTTCTTCACTCAGTGTATCCAGTTCTGCAGTTGTATCATCAAAAGCTGCTTTTGCCAACCTGCAGGCACTGTCAAGGGAATTAAGAATTTCATAGTAGAATACAGAAAAGTTGAGAGCAAGACCTACACGAATAGGATGCATTGGTGGAAGTTCTGTCATTGCAATATCACTACCAGCTTTATAAGCCACTAGGCTGTTCTCTGAAGCCTCCTTCCTATCATTTCCTGTGGCAAATTCAGCCAGATACCTGTGATAGTCCCCTTTCATTTTATAATAGAAAACCTTGGACTCGCCAGTGTTAGCTGCTAGAATGAGGTGTTTGTCCAGTACATCCAGAATGTCACAACAGATTAACTTTAGCTCAGTCTCAACCATTTGCAATATTCTCGAATCATTTTTAGTTGGTCTTCTCCTCCCTTGTTTTCTTCTTTCTGTTCAATGCTGCTAATTATTCTCCAGGAGGCTCTTCTAGCTCCAATCACATTTTTATATGCAACAGATAGGAGGTTTCTTTCTTCAACTGTCAGCTCCACATCCATTCCTGCTACTTTCTTCATTGATTCAACCATTTCATCGTATCGCTCAGCCTGCTTGGCCAGCTTCGCCTGGTACACCAGATCCTCCCGATCATCCATAGCGGCAGTGACTCTGACAGGGTCTGCGCGACAGATGAAAGTGGATAACGTCTCCAACTCTCTCAACCTTTCATTCCGCGTCCGGGCAGAAAAAATGGCATTGCCCCTGTCATATTTCCTAGCTTTTCTCATGTCAGAAAATTTTCTTTCTTTCTGTTTTTTTTTTTTTTTTTTTTTTTTTTTTTTTTTTTTTTTTTTTTTTTTTTTTTTGGTGGAATGGGGGAATGAACTCAGACGCTTGCACTTGCAAATCAAGTGCTTATTCTACTGAGCTATCTCCCCGGCCCCTTTCTCATTTAATTTGTGCAAGAAATCATAACATATTAGCAGGGTAATCAACCTTTTCTTACATAATAGGTTTCAATTTTGTGTGCGATATTTACTTTCCTACATATGATATAATTACGTATGATTTTATGTATGATTCATCTAAATTTGAAATTAGTTATTTCATGTGCAGTTGAAATACAAATTCACATCCCACACCGCGCCCGCCGAGTAGGAATATCTGCCCAGGTCCGGGAACCCCAAGACCCAGTCCTAGCCCAGGTCCGGTGAGTGTGTGGAGAGCTTCCTGCTACACTGCTACAGTGGGACAAGCCCAAGGCCAGGTGCAGCATGGGCCGAACCCTCTCTCACCCCCTCGGGCCGCCCCCCAACACACCGCAGCACCTCCCCCACCCCACCCACCGAGTAGAAATTTCTGCCGCGTTCCGAGAACCCCCACACCCAGTCCTAGCCCAGGTCTGGTGAGTGGGTGGGAGAGCTTCCTCTTCCCCCTTCTTCACCTTGCCTCCTCCAGGTACAGCTCAGGCCTGGCATACATGCCTGAACTGTAACCCTGCAGTTGCAATCCCTGCAGAGAGTGTAGAGGATAGATCCACCCAAATAGTCCAGGGTCAGAACATCTTGCCACAGGGGCACAACAAGTTCACCCTCGAGGACAGCAGCGAGAAGGAGCTGAGCACAGCAGCCAGAACTAAGCCAGATGCAGCTGGATAAGTCCAAACTTTGTAGAGCTGAACCTAAACTTTAGTACGTGTGAAAGTTATAACTACAGCAAAGATCTACAACAAAGGTCAGAAGACACTGCTACACAAAATGATGAGAAAGAACAAAATGCAACCTCAGAACCCAAGAACAACTGTAAAAAGTGCAGAGGACATTAACACAGAACAAATTGCAAAACACACAGCTGAAAGCAATGAATCAAAAGCTTCTGAAATACAGAAACAGCTGCAGAAAGATATACAAGACCTCAGATTGGAAATGAAAAAAGAAATCCCTGAAATAATAACATCTGCACTAAAGAATCAAATGCACAAACATAAGGAAGCAAACCAGTGCCCACACAAAACAAGTGCAGAGGATGCTAGCTCGGCTCAAATGCATGCATTAAGAGGGTAGATAGTAAATAAGCAACAGCAGAAAGATAGAGAGAAAATCAGACCACAATTATTTCTGAAATAAAAACAGAACTCGTAGCA
>NW_004524917.1:475384-475963 GCF_000260255.1 Octodon degus
GTGCCAGGTTTATAAATAAAACTTATTTACATTTTCCATAGAGTTGGTCCCCCATCAGAGGTGGTTAACAGTTCATCTCAAGATTTACAGAAATGTTCAGGTACATCTCCTTTTCAAATACCCACGGTGAAGGGCAACTTCAGTAACAAAAGAACCACCATCATCTTTGCTACAGAAGTGTTTAATGAGCATTATAATAGATTTGGAAATAAAGAACACACACACTCCACCCATGCCACTAACTTCCCACTCCACAGGACAGACAGCAGAGAATCTGTGTCCTATAGGACAACTTCAAGGAATTAAAAAAAAAATAGTAACTGCCAGCTGAAGGGATTAAGATACATTAGTAGAGATATAGTCACTGCCAAAAAGATACATATATTTATGGTATACAATAAATAATCCAAATGGTTAAAATAATTGAATGAAGAGTAGACTTGACCAAATTTGCATTATTTGTTCAGGAAGAAGTTCCCAGGATGCTGAGGGGCCAATAATATGCTATTCCTCTGATGTAACACCAGCGCTAGGCCTACTGGAGAGCCATTCATTACAATATTGTTACAAGTACAATCA
>NW_004524917.1:477008-480061 GCF_000260255.1 Octodon degus
TAGCTGCCAAGAAGAGCTAATCACTGCCCACTAGCAGCCTGCCACCATCCCCTGGCAAATTAAAGCCACCCCCCCCACACACAGAACACTCAAATCTCCTTGCTAAGATACAGCCAGTTAACACCCTGAAAAATGCACATCCAGCCTTCATTTCAAGAGCCCTGCACTAAATGCAGGATGTTTGTAAGGGGGCTTTTTCCATGGACTAATCCCACTGCAAAGTATCAGCATGTCTGGGTTTTCATTACAGGTTTATAATTAGACACGAAATTCGCTCTGGGTCAGAGTTTTACTTTTAAGCCAGAGGTTTAGCATTAGTTCTGGAGGAAGAAAGGGGGAAAAAGCAAAGTCAAGTCAACTTTAAAACAAAAACAGAAAAAAAAGAAAAGGAAAATAAGGTATAATCATAAATTAAACCAAATAAAAGGGACTGGTAGTGTCTTTTAAGCATGAAGAGACTGGCTTAGAAAAGGACTACTGCTTCTACCACACACACGGTGAGGATTGAATTACACACTAAATCTTGTCTCTTGCACAGATGCTCTCAAGTACTTACATAAAACAGGTAATCAGCAGCATAATTTAGAAGAACCCCTAAATACATGCTTGAGAAAGTTTTTTTTTTCCTTCAATAAGAGCTCTACTGCCTCAATAGATAGTAAATTACTATGACTTTTCTCCCCTCCCCCCAGAGAAAATGCAACTAGACTTACGTGTCAGTTAAGTCTGGTAAAGCGACCAGTACGTGCCTGTTTTGAGGCAAGTTCTTAGGCTCAGAAGTTGGTGCTGGGATCTCGGGAGGGAGGGAAACCCAACTGGGCTGTGGGCATTTAAATGTACACTGGCCTCCCCTCCAAGTGCCTTGTCCCCTTTTAGATCTCAGCTTTACAAAGCATCTAACACCATTTTAAGTTAATGGTCTTTTTGTTGAAAAAAAAAAAAAAAGACTAGCATTTACAACTTGGAATGGACGTAAATTGTCATTTCTCGAACAGCAGCGTTGATGGTTGTGCGGAAGTCCACAGCCACAGCCTACTCTGCTGGCTCCAAGTCATGATCCAGAAGATTTTAAAAACAAAGTCCAAAGATGCTCCCTTGTAAAAGATTTCTTATTAAAAATTTGTGTGAGTGTGACAGCCTGACACCCATTTTACTTTAGTACAATGCAGACATTGCTAAACCAACATATGTGGGCATGCCACCACGGTGTCATTGTCACCATGGGTTGGAGCACAGGAAAAGAACAAGAGGACCATCCTACCACTGGGACTACATCTCAAGTCTATCCTTCACCCACTTTCTGCACATCATCCTGAGGTAAAAAAAATTTTAAATGTGTTTGTTTTCAGTAAACCAGCCATGACAAGTTATACTAACAAATTAAACTTGACCCCATCTGTATAGGTTTGAATTCGTTTTTTCATTTTTCAATTTTAATACAAATGCTTGACTGTGCCCAATTGTCAAGCTGCATGCATGAAAAACTGGCCAGCCCAGACAGTGCTATTAATCATTAGCAAATGGAACTTTAAGGAGTCCACTAAGTGCTTCCTTATCATTAAGGTAGTACAATTATTTATATTGTAAAACTGATGTGTAGCTTGATCTTTAGGGGACAGGACCACTAACCAATACATGCAGATTTTGTGTGTGGACAGAAGGTACTTTGACATTCAGTTTTGCTATATAGAAACAGAATGAATAAATAAATAAACTTTTTTCTTTTTTTGCAAGAGGTAAGTAGAAGATTCAATTTGATTCTTCTAGAGGGGGGAAAGTAGTTGAAAGTAGGTCTTCATTTTGCAGTCATCATCTGTACGAATTCTTCATAGTTGACTTGTCCATCTCCATCAATATCTGCTTCTCGGATCATTTCATCTACTTCTTCATCTGTTAGCTTTTCTCCTAAGTTTGTCATGACATGACGTAGCTCCGCTGCACTGACGTACCCATTTCCATCCTTGTCAAAGACTCAGAATGCCTCACGAATCTCTTCTTTGCTATCTGTATCTTTCATTTTTCTAGCCATCATAGTTAAAAATTCTGGGAAGTCAATGGTGCCATTACCATCGGCATCCACTTCGTTGATCACATCCTGCAGCCCAACTTCTGTTGGGTTTTGACCCAGTGACCTCATGACAGCTCCTAATTCCTTTGTTGTGATGGTGCCATCACCATCTTTATCAAATAGGGAGAAAGCTTCCTTGAATTCAGCAATCTGCTCTTCAGTCAGCTGATCAGCCATGGTGCGAGCGAAGGGAGGAAGAGCAGAGCGAGTGAGGGTGGATGCACCAGCGCAAGGGCTGTGACGGCAGGGGTGCCTCGACTTCACCCGCTGCTAAGGTGCGGTGTGCGCTCGGAGCTGTGCCGCCGCCGCCCGACTGCGAGTGACGGCACCGGGCACACCAGACTCCTGGCACCTCTGTCGAGTTGTTGCAATTCTAATCCCAGGATCTGTGAATATGTTAGAATACAGAGCAACAATACATGAAACTTTCAGTTAGCATTAAATTTGCTATTCTGTCAAATTCAAGATTAAACAATTGGAGTATTTTTGTTTAATGCGTAAGGACTGCAAAAGCATTCTTTGTTTTCATTCAAATTTTTATTCTCTGTCTTATTAATTAGAACTATTGGTGTAGTTAGATATCCATAATGATCACATTAAGTATAGGGAATTCAAAGTACATTAGACTAATTGGCTGCAATGAGAAAGCAATCAGTGCTGAAAATGTCTTTAAAACCTCTTAACCAAAGTAATGCTAGAAAATTTAACAAACCCAGAGAAAGAATATAAATGAGGCATATAGAACTATGTTTAGCTATGACCTAAGTGGGATATTTTCAGTCTTGATCAATAAAAAGACAGAACTACTATGATGCAAGGAAGACTCTCCATTAGGTAAGTGCAGGGGCCAGGGTTCAATTCCTGACACCACATGTCACACCAGCCTCAGCCCCATGATTGGCAATGTAGTATGAGTGTGGTGGAGCATGCCTGTCATCCCAGCACTAGGGTAGCTGAAAACAGGATGATTTCTCCGAGCCTGCTG
>NW_004524917.1:480161-483458 GCF_000260255.1 Octodon degus
AGGTCCTGCTTTACCTTGGTCTTAACCATCCAGTAGAAAAGTATGAAGACGAAATATGGGAAATAATGCCATGCTGTTATGTTGAACTATGGGGGACTCAGGTCAATAATTTCTGACATTGCCAGTTAAACAGAAGACCCAATGGTATTATGGGCTACTGGACTCTTTTAGAATATTTTGCTGAGTTTACACACCTATAATGTTCAATAACAGAACTTAGAAAAAATGGGGTATAGCAATGAATGTCCATTTTGTATCTGTGTATTCAAAGTGGTTAGGGTAGATATATAGTTGCATTCTCTTAATGAATACAATGATTTGTTCTAATGTGTTTGTAAATAGGATCACAAGTCCACTTCTTGTACAGCAATTAACCACTAAGAAGAATATATGCAGTGTATTATTCGTTGAAACTGTACTTCCGATTGGATTTGAAACTGTCTCATTGCTATCTGTTTATCAATAAAACTTTGGAAAAAAAACAAAAACCGTTGAGGATCCCTGAGGCCTCTTGTCATAAAACATACTTGTTGATGTTTATTATATTGAGAAAATTTTAAAATGCTTATAATCATGTTAATATAATTAAAATTAAGTGTATCAAACATTAAAAAATTAATTAAAAAATGTGCTCACTTGAGCAGCACATATATTCAAAAAACTAACATATAATTTTGTTAATTGTAAAATACTATAAAATATTATAAACTACTGCATAACCCTAAAAAAAAGACTGGATGGAAATATTTAGAAATCAAAAGAGGCATAAATTCTTTTACTGAGGAGTGACAAATGTGGTGCCACAAAGATTGACCAGTGAAGGATTGACCATTGACATATAATGAAGTCTCAATATTTTGTCCAAAATAAGCAGATTCTTTTCTGTACTGACTACTCATTAGGGTGGTTGAATAGTTCTCAAAATTAAAAATACAATATGATGATTTATTAGATTATAAGATTGAATGGAGTAGGAACAAATATAAAGTTTTAATAAGCAGGCTTGTATTCTCACCTTACAAAACATAAAATAAGGACTAATAAAATCAAATCCTTGGAATAGTTTCCACCTCACTTCAAAATCCAAACTTTATTCATGGCATTTTATAATCTGCATCTTTTCTTGTGATTTGTTTATTTTTCATTACTTTCATCAGTACTGTTAACATATACATAATTATCATATTCATTTTTGGCAATTTATATCTGGATATAATATATTTTGATTCCTCTTTTATCCTCATTCCATTTCTTTCCCTTCAACCCCCTTCCTCTGTTTATTTATGAAAGCTTTGTTTTCATTTTCTTAGTTCTATTTTCATTTTTCTTTCTTCCATTCTTCCTCCCTTGTTCTCATTTCATTTGGAGCATTTTCTTTCTGCTTCCTTGTGACTTGGTTTTATCTACTTTTTCCTTTTTATGTTGATCTTCTGACATTTCACAAATGAATCAAACATTTCTACCCCAATATAACTGCACTTGCACTATTTTCTATGTTCTTTTTTCTTCGTGTACACATGTATCCTATATTCCTATACATTCTAAAATATAACTATCAGGGAGATTATTCTTGGAAACACTATTCAAATTTTTCTCATGCCTTTGACCTTCCTTTGGCTAAGCACACTTACCACTCCCAGAGATAATAGGTATTTGTATTTCCTTTCTGCAGGCCTCAAATACATTGTGAACTTCAGGAAGGCAAGACCTTGGCCCTCTTTCTGTGGAGGCAGCATGTAGTCTGGTGTCCGTACTCTGGGCCTGTTAGTAGACGCTTGACAGAAAGTTGCTTCTTGAACACCATGAGAGAGGGAAAATCAGAGAGTGAGCTCTCTCAGAGATTGCCTACTACCTAGTGTGACACTGATGGTTGTTTTCATACTATTGTGTACTGAGGTATAAAGTAAGTTCAACACCCTAGGTGAGATTGGAATCTTCTATTTGGAAAATATGAAATATGATAGGTTGAATATGAATTAACTGATTACTTCTGTGCTATAAAAACTTTGTTAATGAAGTGACTAATGGAATAATTAAGTAATAATTAAGGTGATAATAGAATAATTATAGTCTGTTAGTGTGAAAAGTAAAAGAAATAGCATACTCTAGATTACACACTCAAAATTTATTTCCTTCAATAAAGAACTCGATTTCACTTAGAATCATTAGTGAAATAAGCTTAACTGTTTCATATTGAAAGTACAATCAATTAGGAATGCAGGGAGTATAAAGGCAAAAAATGTACAAAATCTTGATATTTATTCTATTGTCTGGTTGTGATCATTCTACCAATATGTGGTGAAAGTATGATGCCAATGGAGGGATGAAGCAATATATGCATTTTTTTTTCCGTAAAGAAACTGAAAATAGCAGTTTCTCTAAGGGAGACATAGTTTTATAATATTTTATTCTAGATTGTTAGAGAATTTCTACTTAAAAATAATTCAAATGGATATGATTCAGTGTCCAAAAGGCTATTTTATACAGTGTAATTACTTAATTGTTAAGTAAATACCAATTATCATAAATTTTCTGCAACATGTTTCACTTGAATTTTTCACAACTTTATTTGTTTGTTCTGTAAACAAGACTTAAGTATTTTATTGATAATTACCCCGGGAAAAAAAGACGTTCCTTGTTGGTGAATATCATCAGCTAATACAGGATAATTTTGTGGTATTTCTCTTTTATTAATGAGAACAATCATTGAACTGAAAAAAAATTGTCAGAAATGGTTGAAAAAGACCTGAAATCATACAGACTATTTTGACTTTAAATTGTGAGGGAATTTTTATTGATAATTTCTTTTGATGTGCAAAAACTTCTCAATAAAAGGAGATCCCAGTTGTTAATTCTTTATGATAAGGAATTTTTAAATCTTGGGAAATACTGTTGCATTTGACAGTGGAATGATTAACCTTTCATTATTTTCTGCAATATTTGAAGATCAGCCTAAACAAAAAAAAAATGTATATTAGGAGTATACATTAATTATGTTAGAGCCAGGGAGATAGCTCAGTAGAATAAGTGCTTACCTGGCAAGTGCAAGGGCCTGAATTCAATCCCCAGTTCCACCAAAAAACAAAAACAAAAAAAACAAAAAAACAAAAAACAAACTTTAGTAACATTTTTTGTTATAGAGATCTTGTTTTATCTTTGTCTTAACTATCCAGCAGAAAAATATAAAAGCAAAGTAGTAAAAGCAAAGCCCAAGGTCCTGAGTTCAATCCCTGGTACCACCAAAAAATAAAAAATAAATAATTAAAAGCAAAGTCATGTTAATTTGCTGAGCTCAAG
>NW_004524917.1:483558-486113 GCF_000260255.1 Octodon degus
AAGAAAAACTCTCCAGAAAACAACACTTGGAAGCTGAAAGACAGGGACTGTGTGGTATGGAATGCAGAAGCCGCTGGAATATAGAAAAAGAAGGAGATGATTCTTCTCCACAATTTGGAGAAGAAATGTAGCCTTGTAACACATTAGTTTTATCCCTATGGTAACAAATTTGAAATTTATGTTATTTCTGGTAATTTGTTAGAATAGCAAAAATAAAATAGGCAGAGGCAGTGCTATACCAAGCCTGGACTTTGGCATCCAAGGTACAGGATTCTTTCCTGAATTGTGTGTGAATTGTGTAATCTTAAGTAAGTAACTTAACTAACTTTTGTTTTGTTTTCTGTTGATGAAATAATGTCTTCTTCAACAGAACTGTGTAATGATTTAATAAAATCACCCATGGAAAGCACTCAGATTACTAGAAATATTTATGTTCATTGCATTTGCAAGTGTGCTGTCACTCACAATGGACCAGAGATACATTCATATGCTACCATACTAATCCTTTCAAAAACTCCTTCAGGTTCTGCTCTTCCAAGAGAATACTCACAGTAATATAAGTGAGGTACAGGGCCAGAAGGAGCCAAAGCTCTTGAAAAAAGTAAAGGTCTTGGAGGAATACCTGCTTGGGTGCTAGGGAATAAAAACAGCCTCTGGCCACTGAAACTCAGTATGGTCACTTTCAACGATGGACACTGAATGAAGTTAGTTCTCCAAGCCTAAGGTATGCCCAGTGCCAAACTGATGGAAAGGGTTTCTAAATACTTGCTATCATCTACATCTATATATTTCATAAAATCTCCTTATTAGAACTCCTTTAGAAGTAGAATTTTCATTGAAGCAAAAAATACAGAGTGTTCAACAATGCATGAACACACATGAAATTATGTAGAGTCAACCACATATACATTCATTAAATGTCAACATAAGACAGAGGTAGAAGAACCTCTTCTTTTTCTTTAGACATTGATCTGAGCAGAAATATGATGAAATTCACTGAGAATAGACTATGGTCAGAACAGCTTCTGCTTTGGACCTGATAATACTTGGGAAAGACAATTCATCGGAGTCCTGTGAAATCACATAGGAAAAATTAGTAACAGCTTTATTTCAGTGTGCACAGGCATTTATATACCACATGGGGGACTAAAAGTCTCTTAAGCTTTAGAAACTTTTGGGGGGATTATTAAAATGAAATAGTAGTCTGTATCACAGATAGGCTGACAGAGATCTATATATAAATTATATAGATTGATAGAGGGATATTTCTATTCTTTAGTGTCAAGGGAAAATGAAATGAATGAATAAGAAAAAAGAAAAGTAATGAGACAGGGGCCATCTAGTTAGCTCAGTAGATTAAAGTGCCTGCTTTTGCAGATGCAGGGACCAGGGTTTGATCCCTGGCATACAATGCTGGCCCCACCCCCAGGATGCACTGAGATGGCAACTGAGACTGGGCCTGGTGGTGCTTGCCTATAATCCTAACTCCTGGGAAACTGAAAACTGGAAGATCACTATCAGTCTGATCTGTGTAGTGAGACCCTGGAGACACTGTATTAAATATAAAAATAAATAAATAAAATTAATGAGGTAAGTGAAAAGAGCATGCAAGATAGAGAAGGTTAAGTGTTACATGTATTAATATTTCAGGATAAGTCAAGGGTTTTCAGACATCTACAAAGGTAATACAGTGAAAATTCACCTGTTTGCTTGAGTAAAAATGGAACCTTTGATAACATAAATTATTATTACACTTTTTTACTGATAATGAAACTCAGGACCTTGTACTTGCAAGGAATTTATGAAGCGTGAACTGCAAAACCCACAGTAACTTTCTATGGTCTCTTAGAGACTGATGGCTAGTCCCTCACCTTGACATTTTATAAATTTAAATCAACATCTTATTCTTTATCATTAAATACTATAAACTCTTTAAAATGCCATAAACTTTACATAAAAAAGGAGAACAAAGAGCTACTATGCTATTACAAGCATGTAATAAAATTGATGGCTTACAGACACAAGGCATAAATGGCAATGTATAGTGACGGTTGAAATTGCTTGTCTTTTTTTCTCATGTTTGTACTTGCATTTGAATCTTGTTTCTATACATTTAGTTGATTAAAACTGCTTGCAGAATATGAAAAAATCTACTAAAAACTAAATTATTTTTCTGCTATAATTACTAAAATGAAAAATTCTGTAACTGACAAATAAAGAAAGATATGCTACACTTTGTGTTATGCTGCAGAACTTCTTTGACCCTGATGATAGAATAAACAAATGTTCAACTGAATGTGAAGGAGGCATAATATCATGAAACAACTGTTCTCATGTGCAAGGCAGATTCTCAGTCGTATGAACTGGTCAAATGAGAATATGCACAAGTCATACTGTCATTAGTAAGTGCAAAGATAACAAACAAGAATTAATCCTATCATTTCTATCAGAATCTTTATTTTAATCTTCTTCTTCTTCTTCTTCTTCTTCTTCTTCTTCTTCTTCTTCTTCTTCTTCTTCTTTTCTTTTTTTTTCCTTGTATTTTAGGACAAGGT
>NW_004524917.1:491353-493865 GCF_000260255.1 Octodon degus
TAGTAGACGCTTGACAGAAAGTTGCTTCTTGAACACCATGAGAGAGGGAAAATCAGAGAGTGAGCTCTCTCAGAGATTGCCTACTACCTAGTGTGACACTGATGGTTGTTTTCATACTATTGTGTACTGAGGTATAAAGTAAGTTCAACACCCTAGGTGAGATTGGAATCTTCTATTTGGAAAATATGAAATATGATAGGTTGAATATGAATTAACTGATTACTTCTGTGCTATAAAAACTTTGTTAATGAAGTGACTAATGGAATAATTAAGTAATAATTAAGGTGATAATAGAATAATTATAGTCTGTTAGTGTGAAAAGTAAAAGAAATAGCATACTCTAGATTACACACTCAAAATTTATTTCCTTCAATAAAGAACTCGATTTCACTTAGAATCATTAGTGAAATAAGCTTAACTGTTTCATATTGAAAGTACAATCAATTAGGAATGCAGGGAGTATAAAGGCAAAAAATGTACAAAATCTTGATATTTATTCTATTGTCTGGTTGTGATCATTCTACCAATATGTGGTGAAAGTATGATGCCAATGGAGGGATGAAGCAATATATGCATTTTTTTTTCCGTAAAGAAACTGAAAATAGCAGTTTCTCTAAGGGAGACATAGTTTTATAATATTTTATTCTAGATTGTTAGAGAATTTCTACTTAAAAATAATTCAAATGGATATGATTCAGTGTCCAAAAGGCTATTTTATACAGTGTAATTACTTAATTGTTAAGTAAATACCAATTATCATAAATTTTCTGCAACATGTTTCACTTGAATTTTTCACAACTTTATTTGTTTGTTCTGTAAACAAGACTTAAGTATTTTATTGATAATTACCCCGGGAAAAAAAGACGTTCCTTGTTGGTGAATATCATCAGCTAATACAGGATAATTTTGTGGTATTTCTCTTTTATTAATGAGAACAATCATTGAACTGAAAAAAAATTGTCAGAAATGGTTGAAAAAGACCTGAAATCATACAGACTATTTTGACTTTAAATTGTGAGGGAATTTTTATTGATAATTTCTTTTGATGTGCAAAAACTTCTCAATAAAAGGAGATCCCAGTTGTTAATTCTTTATGATAAGGAATTTTTAAATCTTGGGAAATACTGTTGCATTTGACAGTGGAATGATTAACCTTTCATTATTTTCTGCAATATTTGAAGATCAGCCTAAACAAAAAAAAAATGTATATTAGGAGTATACATTAATTATGTTAGAGCCAGGGAGATAGCTCAGTAGAATAAGTGCTTACCTGGCAAGTGCAAGGGCCTGAATTCAATCCCCAGTTCCACCAAAAAACAAAAACAAAAAAAACAAAAAAACAAAAAACAAACTTTAGTAACATTTTTTGTTATAGAGATCTTGTTTTATCTTTGTCTTAACTATCCAGCAGAAAAATATAAAAGCAAAGTAGTAAAAGCAAAGCCCAAGGTCCTGAGTTCAATCCCTGGTACCACCAAAAAATAAAAAATAAATAATTAAAAGCAAAGTCATGTTAATTTGCTGAGCTCAAGACAACAACTTCTGACACTGTCAATCCTGTAGAAAACCCACTACTATTATGGACTACTGGACTATATTGAAATATTTTGCTGAATTCATGCACCTACAATATTTAAATGATAATAGAATACTCTTCTCTGACAAAACTAAACAAAAAAAGGGACAAAAATGAACGACCACTTTTTATTTGTATATTCAAAATAGGATAGATATAAGCTGCATTCTCTTGATTCAATGAATGGAGAGATGTGTTCTAATAGTGTTTGCAGACAGGATATCATGTCTGCATCTCGTACAATGAATAACCACTAAGACAACAATATGCAATGTATTAATCATTGAAACTGTGCTAGTAATCAGATTGAAACTCTCTCATTGCTATTTGTTACTCAATAAAATTACCAAACAAAATAAATAAATAAAAATAAAATAAAATAAAAAAGTAAATTAATTATGTTAGTATATCTTCATATTGGTGTTGCCATATCAATTTCCATGATAATTTTTGAAAAATTTCTTAGTGCAGGTATTTTCAAACTTATTTATCATATATATACAGGAATAATATCAATATACAGATTCTGACTCCATGGACTGGCTTCATGCTCTAAATTTCTCACAAGTTTCCAAATACTTTTAAGCAGCTGCTCCAAAACATTCTAGTTTGTGATGAAATATTAAACCAGAATCCAGGTCTTCTGGAGGGCAAGCATGTACCTACATAAAATCCTGGGAAAAGCTTTAAATTTTTTATTTTATAAAGAGATTTCAAAAGGGATAAAACAGAAAAAAATTACAAGTAATACAGAATTTCACTTAAACTAATATGAATTTGACATATTTGTTATAAAGCATAGTTACTTCCAACAGTTACTCATATTATGATATATGCATGCAAAATTGGAAGAAGAAAAAAAGAAAGGAATATATAAGAAATTAAGATTAGAAAAAGCAGACACAGGGGCTGAGGAGAGAGCTCAGTAGAATAAGT
>NW_004524917.1:493965-494796 GCF_000260255.1 Octodon degus
AGGTGCACACCACCACGCCCATTCTTAATTGCCATGTCAGCATGCCCCGGAGGCAAGACCAACACAGCAGACTTGGGGATCGAACCCCTGGCCCCTGCCCCTGCTTGCTAATATGCTGAGCTATTTGACCAGCCCTTTATTCTTCTTGAAAGGGAATATCTTAATGAAAACTAATTTTCTGAGTATAAAGAAAAATATAAACTGGAAAAAAACAGTGGGAAAATTTCATTGGGAAATGTGAGGGTCATAGCAACCCTTTACTGATTTATTTTCACCCTAAAGAGACAAAAACAAAGAAGAAAGACAAAAACAAAGCAATATAGAACAATAAAAATGATGCAAAATTTCAAAACAAGAATAGAAAATAACAATGACTGCCATATTATGTATTGTTATCACCAAATTTCTTGCTCAGATTACCAGCCATAGGCATGTCAGACTGAAAAAATAAAAATCATAAAAAGGACAAGGAAAAACATTAAGGGTTAGTGAAAGGAGAAGTTAAATTTAATCACTTGTTCAATCTGAAATTCCTTTATTCAGTAATCTGAGGGTCCTATTGACTCTTAAGACTGCATGGAGAGTCCTAGCCCAAGTCCAGTGAGTGTGAGGAGAGCTTCCTGCTACCCTGCGCTGGCAGGATCAGTCCCAGCCCAGGCACAGCATGGGATGGACCCTCTCCCAGCCCCTTGGGCCGCCCCCCACCACTCCGCAGTGCCTCCCCACCCTGCCCGCCAAGTAGGATTTTCTGCCAAGTTCTAGGAGCCCCCAGACACAGTCCTAGCCCAAGTCCGGTGAGTGTGCAGAGAGCTTCCTGCTACCCTGCGCCAG
>NW_004524917.1:494902-497428 GCF_000260255.1 Octodon degus
TATATAATTCATTTCTTTTTTCCAGTACAATTGTACCCTTCAGATTCCATTTTCACTTTCAAGTTCTTACAATAAGAAGACAATGTGATGTTTGCACATGTGGGTCTCACTTATTTCATTTAAGAATATGGTAAGAGATTTAATTTGATACATCTTTCAATTGTCTTACACATTGTAAGACGTATTTTTATAATAACTAATTTTATTTAGGTTAGATTTCATGTTTAAGATGATTACAAGCTTAAACTCATGAAATAAGTCATTTTCAGTCAACAACATAATTACAAATATCTGTCTTCCCAGAAAATAATCCTTTTAATCAGAGTAGAGTAATTTATTCTCAAAAAATTCTAAATAACACATCTAGATAAATAAACCCACTTTAGAAAATGTTACATATTTCTTATGCATTTCTTATGCTACATTTCTTATGCTATACATTTTCTTGCTTTATGGATTTCTTCCTTTATGCACCCTTAAGGTACATTCTGGGTTTATTTCCCAGGCTGGGTGTAGCACTCACACCCTTAACCCCAGAAGTACTAAAACACATAATACCAGTGGATCATGAGTTAATCTCAAACTCTAGAAATCCCTGCCCCATGACTGCATGAGACTTTGGGGGGAACAACTAGACACAAAAGATAACAGGGCCATTTTTAGTCCTGAGCAACTAAAATGTAAGTAAGGGCCTGTGGAAGAGTCCAGCTACATCAACACATCCAAGGCATATACTGTTGGATCATCCTATGGCTCTCACAGGTCCCAAACCCAATCATAGGAGCTACCAGGTTTTGGCACAATCTCAGTGTTTGTTCCCCAGGAATAAGCCCATCAAAGTTAGTACCTTTCTCACAGTCTCCAGCTACATGTTACATGTGTAGACCCCTGCCCTCCTACAGTTCCTGAATGTCCCAATCAAAGCACATTAGCTCCAATGACTTTGTTTTTTTTTTTGTTTTGTTTTTTTTTAATTTTTTTTCTTATTTTTATTTATTTGAGAGAGAGAGAGAGAGAGAGAGAGAGAGAGAGAGAGAGTGTGGTGTGTGTGTGTGTGTGTGGCCAGCTCAGCCCACCAGGGGGCGGGGCTGGCTGGCATGTGGTGCTGGGGGATTGAACCGCGGTCCCTGATGCCTTGCCAAGCTTGTTACAAGTAGGTGCTTTAGACCACTGAGCCATCTCTCCAGCCCCTCAATGACTTTGTTAATAGCCATGACATTTTGTGTAACTTCTAATGGATCATGAAAAATACCTGGGTAGTTTGGCCTTCTAATTCTATGGGAAAGTAATAAAGCTGTCTCACCAGATCTGTAAGTGCACTTGAAATAGAAAGGCACTTCATCCCCTTGCCTCCCACTACTAACAGCAGGAGGTCTTTCCAAACTAGCTTAAACATTCAGTAAGCCAAGATGCAACTCTGGGGACTCACTGGTCTCTTGGTGTATCCCAGGTAAAATGGCTACAGGAATGAACAAAAGATAGACAAAAAGACAAGAGCTGGGTCAGGTGTTTGGGCCACAAGAACAATAGTAGGAGAATTTATTTATACTGTTGCAAAGTTAGTATTATATGACACAAGGATGCCTAATGTGTACAGCAAACCATCCACCATGATTTTCTCAGTATTCAGGTAGGTGGACTGTTTTAGTCACTGATGCCTTTTCTTATGCACATGTATTTGACTAATTTCCAGGTTCAGCAGCTTCCAAAATCTCACTCTTTAATTTTTGGTTGTGTAAATGATAAGTGTTCTGTTGCAGTTGGAGAAGCTGTACTTATAGAATGTGGTAAAACATATTTTCATTCTTCATGCCAATTCTAAAGTTTTTTGGTACCTATATACAGCAATTTAATCCTACACAGACCAATAAAGTGTAGGAGTAGGAAGTTACCAGCCCACTTGCCAATTGTCAGAAGTAGTTAATGATTTGATCCTTTTTTTAAGTAGCGTATTAATATGGCATAGATGAAATTAAACAAGAAATTCCACAATATTTACAATTCAATGAAATTTCAAGCACCACTAATTGGAATTTATGGTATGAAAGGAAAGCAGTTCTTAGAGGGAAATTTATAGCTATGAACTCACACGATAGGAAAACAGAACGGGAAAAAATGAACACCATACTGTTGCACCTCTGACATCTAGAATAGAAACAGAACACCAAACACAAAGCCCAAAGATGTGAATAAATCATATAGATTAGAGCAGAAAATAATTAGATTGAGATAAAGAAAACAGTACCAAGAATTAATGGATCAAAAATCTGGTTCTTGCTCTTGCTCTTTGCCGCCGCCATGAAAGGTTGCCCTCTGCTATGTGCTGCTCTGCATTGGACCCAGCTGAGTATGGACTGAAACCTCCAGTAACTGTAAGCTAAATAAACCTTTCCTTCCTTCATTTTGTGTGTCGGGTATTTGTCCCAGCAACAAGAGAAGAGTAACTAAGACAGAATTTGGTACCAGAGAAGTGGGGTCATTGCTGTGGATAAACCTGACCATGTGGATTACAAGCTTTTGGGAATG
>NW_004524917.1:498123-498927 GCF_000260255.1 Octodon degus
GCGGCGGCCACCACACCAGGTTCCAGAATGGTGCCAGCATGGAGAATTTGTTTCTGGGAATCAGGGTCAGAGTGTTCAGCCATACAGGCACTAGACCCCTACGGCCAAGAGAGAGAAAAGTCTGGCAACTGCTCCAGCTGGCAGCAGACCTTGGCGTAATCCACGTGGCATTGGTTTTAGGCATTTACAGAATGCAGGAGTTCTGAGGTTAAGAAGGCTTCCACCCAGATTTCAGAAGAAGGCCTGGGAGGCCAGGCGGTGTGCCCCTGAGAGGGCAGTGTGTGAAGCTGTGAGTGAGAAGCCTACTCAGTGGAAACCTCAGAAGTTTGGAAAAGCCAGGAATGTGGATGGTCTAAGAAAAGCTGCAAAAAGGGAGCAAAGCAGGCCAAAAGGAGAAGCCATAAGAGCTACCAGCAGAAGTGCCATAGGGGTGGAGCCACGTAAGGCCTTTGGAGCTCACAACTCATTGCAGATTGCTTCAGATGGTCCACATGGAACTACAGGACTTAATGTTTGCCCTGCTGGCTTCTGGACTTGTGTTGGTCCCAGTGCTTGGTATCCTCCTGTGTGTACCTTTTGGAATGGTAATGTTTATCTTGTGCCTTTGAATGTTGGATGTATTTAACTTTTCTTTTGTACAGAAGCTCACAGCTAAGAGTTTGCCTTGGATCTTGGAGGAGACTTGGGACTTGGACTTTTCAGTAATGCCAAAGCTGTTGGGACTTTGGCAACTCTTAGAGATGGACTAAAATGTCTTTTGCACAAAGGGATGTGCATGAGACTTTGGGGGTCCAGGGGTGGAAT
>NW_004524917.1:499079-500201 GCF_000260255.1 Octodon degus
ACTGCTGGGATTACCCATAGGTGGGTAAATACTGGGAAGTACCCATAGGTGTGAGTACTTCCCCTACCCTGGGGCAGGTGATTTGCATTACAATGTAAGGTGGGAAGAGAAGCCAGCTACTTGAGCTGCTGCTACCCCTCCCTTGCTCTGTTGCTCTTTGCCGCTGCCATGAAAGGTTGCCCTCTGCTATGAGCTGCTCTGCATTGGACCCAGCTGAGTATGGACTGAAACCTCCAGTAACTGTAAGCTAAATAAACGTTTCCTTCCTTCAAAAAAAAAATCTGGTTCTTACGGGCCGGGGAGATTGCTCAATAGAATAAGCACTTGTCTGGCAAGTGCAAGAGCCTGAGTTCAATCCCTGGTTCCAAAAAAAAAAAAATCTGGTTTTGTAAGGATTAAATAAAATTGATAAACTCCTAGCTAATCTTTTCAAAAAGAGTAAAAAAACATTCAAATACAAGCAATAAGAAATGAAAAGGGTGTAATTACCACAGACCCAGTGGAAATTCAGAAGATTATCAATAGCTACTTTGAAAATCTTTACTCTCACAGAATCAAAGTCATAAAAGAAATGGACAGATTCCTAGAAAAGTACAAATTACTAAAACTGAGTCAAAAAGATATGAGAACTCTCAATAAACTAGTAACAGCTAATGAAACACAAAATGTAATAAAAAAAAAAGAAAACTGCTGACAAAGAAAATTCCAGGTCCCAATGGATTCATAGCTTAATTCTACAAAACATTTACAGAAATATAATCCCAATACTCCTCAAACTCTTCAATGAAATTGAAGAAGAAACAATCCTACTTAAATCATTACTTGAGGGAAGTGTTATACTCATAGCAAAACCAGGGAAAGATGCAATTGAAAAAGAGACTTACAGAGACCCAGTCCTAGCCCAGGTACAGTGAGTGTGGGGAGACCTTCCTGCTACCCTGCACCAGTGGGACCAGTCCCAGCCCAGGCGCAGCGTGGGCCGGACCATCTCCTGCCCCCTCGGGCAGCCCCCCACCACTCAGCAGTACATCTCCCACCCCGCCCAACAGGTAGGAATTTCTGCCGCGTTCCGGGAAAGCCCAGACCCAGTCCTAGCCTAGGTCCACTGAGTGTGTGGAGAGC
>NW_004524917.1:514965-516450 GCF_000260255.1 Octodon degus
ATCTTGTACAGCAATTAACCACTAAGAAGAATATATGCAGTGTATTATTTGTTGAAACTGTACTTTCGATTTGATTTGAAACTGTCTCGTTGCTACATGTTTATCAATAAAACTTTGAAAAGAAAAAATAAATAAATAAATAAATAAATAATTCCAAATGGGGAAAAATTGACACTTTCACTCTCAGATGTGGCACAAGACATGGATGTCTTTCATCACCGTCTATTCAGTATGGTTCTGGAATTATTAGCTAGAGCCATTGGACAAGAGAGAGAAATAAAAGGAATAAGAATAGGCAAAGAAGTAAAATTATCATTATTTGCAGATGACATTTTACTTTACCTGGAAGACTCAAAAAGCTCCTGGATAAGAATAACCAACATTGTGAAGATGGCTATACTCCCAAAATTGTTATACAAATTTAATGCAATCCCTATCAAAAAATCAGCAACATAACTCACAGACCTAGAAAAAACATTATTAAAATTTATTTGGAAACAGAAAAGACCTAGAATAGCAAAGGCAATCATGGGCAACAAAGACAAGGCAGGAGGCATTACAATTCCTGACTTGAAAAGAAAAAATCAGCATGGCATTAGCAAAAAAAAAAAAAAAAAACCCTAGGATCAAAGCAACTGATTAGAAGATTCACAATAAACTTAAAACACACTCATCCGCCTTATCTTTGAAAAAGGTTCCAAGCATGCTTACTGGAAGAAACATAGCCTCTTTAACAAATGGTACTGGAAACCTGGCTCTCTACATGCCAAAACCTTGACCCAATTCACCTATCACCATGAACAAAACTAAAAACAAAATGGACTTAAGATATAAAAAGTTAAAACAGAAACACTAAATCTCTTAGAGTAGAAATTAGGAGGAACTCTTGAAGACATATGGGTATCAAAGAGTTTATGACAAAAAGAAAATCAAATAGCAAGTATAATACTTGAAAAAATTAACAACTGGGAGGTCCTCTTATTGAGAACTTTTTGCATGTCAAATGAAATTTCCAATAGAGTGAAAAGACAACCCACCAATTTGGAAAAAGTCTTAACTAATAAACATTCAGACAAAAGTCTTCTCTATAGAATTTATATTTAAAAAACTATAAAACATTAGGGCCCCAAAATTTAAAGACCCAATCCAGAAATGGGCATCCAAGATCAACACACACTTCTCAGAGGAAGAAATTATAGGAGTTAATAAATATATGAAAAAATACTCCACATCATCACCCATCTGTGAAATACAAATTAAAACAACACTGAGATACCATCTCACCCCAGAGAAAATGACTATCAAAAAGAAATCAATGGACTGGTGAGATGACTCAGTGGTCTAAAGCACCTACTTAGAACAAGCTTAGCAAAGCACAGGGATCACGGTTCAATTCCCCAGCACCACGTGCCAGCCAGCCCCGCCCCCTGGTGGGTTGAGCTGACCAGACACACACACACACACACACACACACACACACACACA
>NW_004524917.1:516566-522073 GCF_000260255.1 Octodon degus
AACCATTACGAAAATCAGTGTGGAGACACCTTAAAAACTAGGAAATCTCATTCAGTCCAACCATTCCCCTGCTGGGAATTTTCCCAAAACATCAGAAAACATCATATCATAGTGTTATATGTGTGCCAATGTTTATAGTAGCACAATTTGTGATAGCCAAATCTTGGAAACAACCAAAATGCTCATCACCTGATGAATGAAAGAAAAAAAAGTCATGTTTCTATACAATGGAGTATTACTCAGATTTAAAAAATGGATAAACTTGAAGCATTCATATATAAGTGGATGCAACTTAAAGATATATTCATAAGTGAAATAAACCAATCCCACATGTGTAAATATCATATTGCACTAGTCTCCCTAGTGTAAGATCTCAAAAGAAGAAATAAAAATTGAAATATAGCATATCTAAATGGAATGCAATAATTTGGGATTAAACAACATAGGGCAAGGAGAAAACCAGGGAAATATGGCATGGGCAAATGCATACATTTATAATCACAAGATAGTTATGGAAATGGTCCTGAGAACCTCAATCAGTTTTTTGAAACTAGCAGTTGATTGGTAGGATTCTCATCCTGGCTTTATATGCTTATACCTGTGAACTAAGCAAGTGCACTGAGGATAGCATTGTTTAATACTAGGGACATGCTTGGAATGCTTGTCATTCTGGTCTTCTAAATGCATACTACTTGTGATGTCATATCAAGTACTGCTACACTCTCTCTCAAGTAAATGTTCATTTTAAAACAAAAGGTAAGAATGAAAACAAGAGACAAGAAAAAAATTTCATAAGACCATCCTGTTGCAATGTTGTATAAGGTTAGATTTTGAAATTTCTGTGTAAAAATGTTGCTTACTTGTTTATTTTTTTAATTTTATTTTTTTCACATGCGATTGGTATTTGAAGTTTTACCAACAATCGTTGGAAAATAATTGCTCTATTTTATGTCTAAGGCTTTTTATATTCAGACAGATAGTGATGTTAAGCCCAACTGCCTATGTTGTAGGGTAATATTATCACTAAGCTTCCCTACTGGAGGGTTAGCAACTGAAGTTTGAGGACCAAAACATTAGAGAAAAAGAAGGCTACAAGAATAGCCAACATTTTGGCCAAAGCCCTTCATGGTCAGTGAAGCCTCAGGTCATAAGGGAACCTATAATGTAACATCCTGTAACTCAGTGATGTCCCAAATTTTCTGCTCAAGGAGATTATGGGGCCACAGAGAAAAGTATCTGATGATGTAGACTGGGCCTAGGAAGCGTCACCTAGAGAAAAAACCTTCTTTCATGCTTTAACAGAGAGCAAATTGGTCAAGTAGTGGCCGTAATTCATCCAGATGGCTGACACTGAAAAAAGACCTACAAACTGTTGCACATGGTTTCAGGGTAAATCCTGAGGGGATTTGACTGACCTTATCAGATATAAAAGTCATGTTTTTTGTTATATTGTTCTTCCTTTATCTTGGTCATACCCATCTAGCAGAAAATTTTAAACATGAGATATGAAACTTAAAGTCATATTAATATGCTGAGCTATAAAGGGCTCAAGTAA
Organism: Octodon degus; assembly: GCF_000260255.1. Lineage (NCBI taxonomy): Eukaryota > Metazoa > Chordata > Mammalia > Rodentia > Octodontidae > Octodon > Octodon degus. The sequence goes on from NW_004524917.1 coordinate 518,122, forward strand.
GCAACTCCTGACATTGCTCCTTCTCCACATACCCCACTACTATTATGGTGTACTACACTATATTGGATTATTTTGCAGAATTCAAACACCTACAATATTTAAATTTAATGATATAACCATCTCTAACAAAACTAAACAAGAAAGGGAGATAGAAATGGAGGAACATTTTGTAGTGAATTATTTAGGTTAGCTATACCACTACTTTCTCTTATTTCAATAAGAAGAAAGATTAGCACTAATAGTGTTTAGACAAGATATTATGTCTGCATCTTGTATTATGAATAATCACTACAAAGACACCAATATGCAATGTAAATTATTGTAACTGTCCTATTGACCTGTTTTGAAACTGTCTCATTGCTATTTCTTTATCAATAAAATTAATTTTAAAAAATTAAATTGCACTCCAAACCTCTATAACATTTTTATTATATCAAAATTTCAGGGCTCTGGAGATGGCTCAGTGGAATAAGCACTTCTGTGGCAAGCACAAGGCCCTGAGTTCAATAACTGATTCTGAAAAACAAATTCTATATTGATTTTAATTTAGGACTGCAAAGGAAGCAATCTAACTTATTATGAATCATCAGAATATTAATCATTTTAAAAGTCTATGTTACTGTAAATCTTAGGAAATATTATTTATTTTTAAGGAAAAAATATCTTAAGGATGTAAAGGACTTTTAAATTAATCACCCTAAGGGGAGAATGCAAAAGCTTCTCTATTAGTGTCAGTTCTAGTGGAAAGAGTGAAAAAGAAAACCACTCTATTTCTTGCCTTTCTACCAGGTTGTATTCATGGTGGAATGGCCCTTTCTATTTTACCAGGTGAAATCCAGCACCTTTGTTCCTGTAGATCTTTAGCTGCCCTACCTGGAGGTTATCTGCACTTGTATTTGAAAGCCTTCTAATTTTTTTTCTTTAAGTAATTAAATTTTATATTTAACATGATATTTCTTCTTAAAATAATGTTTACAATTTTATCAAAGAAAGAATGAACAATTGAATGGTACCATAGTGTGGAGTGATTTGAACAGTCCTTTGAGTAAATTGAAGTATAATCATGACATTTCCTGTATATCCAGCATTGATGACACCAGGAAAAATCCAGATACTTTTTAAAATATGATTTTTGCAGTTTATCAGGAGTCACACTGAAACCTGAGACAAAATTTCCCTAGTCTTCACGATGGAAACTAATACCTTGTATTTTCCCTTTCTTCCAGGATGAGTCATACTTGCTGTCAAGACAGTCCCATGTAAAAATGAGGGCCATATCTACACAAATCTGAATCATCTGAGAAAGCGTAGCCTCATTTTGTGGTCTGCTAGGCCACACCATTTATTTGCATTTTTGAAGACCAGTTGTTGAATTATAGATTTGTTAGCTTTTGTGTCACTTATGATCCTTCCACTAGGTTGCAATATGCAAATTCCTCAGCATCTTGGTACTGAGGAATAGAAACCAAATTAAGAGGTTTACCCTTTGAAGGAAGTTTCCAAGAATCAATAAGGGCAGCTATATTAGTTTGGTCATATATTTGCAATTCAAATGTCAGTTGATGATTTTTCCACATAATGAAGGCTAAAGTTAGATTCATGTCTACCACCATTTATGATACTATAATCAAAATGGATCAGTGGGTTTAACATTAAAACAGAAATATTAAATCCCTTGGAGGAAAATGTAAGTGAAAGTTGTAGAGACATAGGGGTAGGCAGAGAGTTCATGAATAAAAGTACTGTATGGGAAATATGACAAATATGAACAACTTTTATACTTATATTCATTCATTTGTATGGTGTAATACACTTGATTTCATCTCTGTAAATAAATCTTCAACTTGATGAGTTACTCTAATATTCAGAGGAGGAACTACTTTATTTTTTGCTTTCATCTGACATTTCAGCAATATGCTCTGTATGGAATTTTCGTTTCTTATCTATCATGTGTGTTTTTTCTACTAATATAATGCAAAGATTTACCCTTCAAAATGCTTACATAAGACCCAGTCCTAGACCAGGCCCGGCTCAGCTCAGGCCTGGCATAAAGGCCTGGAGTGAAACCCTGCAGCTGCAATACCTGCAGAGAGTATAGAAGATAGAACCACCCAGCTAGTCCAGGAGCAGAACATTTTGCCAGAGGGGCACAACAGATTCATCCCCAAGGGCAGCAACAGGAAGGAGCTGAGCATAGCAGCCAGACCCAAGACAGGCACAGCTGGATAAATACAAAGTATGTAGATCTGCACCTGAATTTCAGTATGTGCTAAGAAGTACAACAAAGGTCAGAAGACAGTGCTACACAAAATGACAAGAACGAACAAAATGCAACGTCAGAACACAACACCACTCATAACAAGTGCAGAGGACACTAACACAGAACAAATTGGGAATCACACAGCTGAAAGCAATGAATCAACAGCTTCTGAAATAAAGAAACAGCTGCAGAAAGGTATAGAGGAACTTAGATTGGAAATAAAAGAGAAATCCCTGAATTAATAACATCTGCAGTAGAGAATCAAAGGGAGAAACATATGGAGGAAATCCAATGCCCACCCAACAAATGCAGAGAACACTAGCTCGGCTCAAAGGTATGAATTAATAGCATCGATAGTAAATCAGCAAGAGCAGAAAGTTATAGAGGAATTCAGAGCAGAATAATTTTCTGAAATAAAAAATGAATTTTCAGGACTCATAGCATCTGAAGTAAAGAAGCAATTACAGAAACATAAGGAAGAAACCCAATCTGAGAAAAATAATGCAGTAAAACAATTTATCACTGCTTCTAAAGAAGACAATGATAAAAAAAAATAGTGGAGGTTAGAAAAATGACAGATTCCTTGAATGAGCAATACAGGAAAGAAATAGATCGCATGAAGCAGAGTCAAAGAGATATAGAGAAAATTAAAATCTCAATCACAAGCATGCAAACCGGTTTAAGTGAAAGTCAAGACAGAGTTTCAGATCTTGAAGATGCTGGTGCAGCTACTGAAAAGGTAACAAAGGATCTCTTAAAAACAACGAGGATGCAGGAAAGAATAATCCATCACCTGCAAGAGGATGCAAAGATGAACAATGTGAGGCTAATAGGTATCAATTAGAAACAAGGAGTCAATACAAATGACAATAAGAAAATATGGGCAAAATTAATAGCAAATTTATCAATAAAATTATGACAAAAGAAGAAGTAATAGCAGAAAACTTCCCAAATATGAGGAAACAATCTGACATTCAGGTAACCGAAGCATACAAAATGCCAAGGAATCTCAATCCAATGAAAAACACACCGAGACATGTAATAGTCAAGATCCCAGAAATTCAGCACAAGAATAAGCTACTGAAAGCCACTAGAGAAAAGAAACACATCAAATTCAAAGGAAAACCCATCAGATTTACGGCCGACTTCTCTTCACAAACCATGAAGGCAAGAAAAGCATGGAGCAGAGTACTTCAAGTCCTCTATGAAAACAAATTCCAGCCCAAAATACTATACCCTGCAAAACTCTCTTTCAAGTTTGATGGAGAAGTGAAATACTTTCATGACAAAGAACAGCTAAAGTATTCCATGATGACAAATCCAACCCTACACAGGCTACTGAAAGATGTTCTAGGGAGGGATGAAAATGATCAGAACTCCATGAATGAGAACAGAAACAACCAACTAAATAGGGCAAGCAACTAATCACAGGAGAAAAAGGAGTAAATGAAAACAGGTAAATAACATGTCAATCGTAAGTCAATACATCTCAATTCTAAACATCAATTTAAACGGATTCAATTCACCAGTTAAGAGAAATAGACTGGCACAGTGGAATAGTAAACAAAATCCAAGAATATACTGTATGCAAGAAACACATTTAACGCATAAAGACATTCATAGGCTGAAAGTCAAAGGATGGAACAAAATACTACATGCCCCAGCACCTCAGAAAAAGCAGGGGTAGCAATT
>NW_004524917.1:522872-528894 GCF_000260255.1 Octodon degus
AACAAACACACTGAGAGTGAAATTATAGAAACAATACCCTTTAGAATAGTACTGCGGAAAATGAAATACCTTGGAATTAATCAAACTAAAGAAGTAAAAGATGTTTTCAAGGAAAATTACAGTACTCTGAAAAAAGAGATCATAGAGGATTTCAGAAAATTGAAAGATATTCCATGCTTCTGGATAGGAAGAACCAACATTGAGAAGATGGCTATACTTTCAAAATTGCCTTACAGATTTAATGCAAACCCTATCAGGCCACCACCGACTTACCTCACAGACCTAGAGAAATCATTTCTAAAATTTATCTGGAACCAGAAATGACGTAGTATAGCAAAGGCAATTCTGGGCAATAAAGTCAAAGCAGGAGGCATTACAATTCCTGACTTGAAATTATACTACAAGGCTACTGTGACATAATCAGCATGGTACTGGCAACAAAATAAACCTGAGGATCAATGGAATAGATTAGAAGATGCTGAAGCCCCTACGAACACACTTAGCCACATTATTTTTGACAAAGGGGCCAAACATACTCACTGGAAGAAATATAGTCTCGTTAACTAATTTTGCTGGAAAAACTGGCTCTGTACATGCCGAAAACTCACACTTCACCTAGGTCTATCACCATGCGCTAAACTAAAGTCAAAATGGATTAAAGATCTAAACATTAAAGCAGAGATGCTAAATCTCCTGGAAGACGAAGGGGGAGAAACTTGAAGACATAGGGGTAGGCAAAGAGTCCATGAACAGAAATCAAATTGCACGGGAAACAGCTGAAAGAATGAACAACTGGGACCTACTCTTAGGAAGTTTTTTCACGTCAAAGGAGATTACCAACAAAGTGAAAAATCAACCCAAAAATTTGGAAAAAATCATAACAAATAAGTACTCAGACAAAGGTCTGCGCTCTAGAATTTATAAAGAACTAAAAAAAAAAGTAGGGGCTCAAAATTTAAAGACCCAATCCAGAAATGGGCATCCGAGATGAACACACACTTCTCAGAGGAAGAAATTAAACGAGCGAATAAATATATGAAAAAATGCTGCACATCACTAGCCATCTGTGAAATGCAAATTAGAACAATATTAAGATATCATCTCACCCCAGAAAGAATGGCTATCATAACGAAATCACCCAACAACAAATGTTGGAGAGGCTATGGGGAAAAGGAACCTTCTCCACTGCTGGTGGAAATGTAGACTGGTCCAATCGTTATGGAAATCAGTATGGAGACTCCTTAGAAAACTTGGACTGGAAATCCCTTTTAAACCAGCTGTTCCTCTCCTGAGAATTTTCCCAGAGGATCTGAAAACTCATATCACAGTGATATATGTGTGCCTATGTTTATAGCAGCACAAGTTGTGATAGCCAAATCTTGGAAACAACCAAGATGCCCATCACCTGAGAAGTGGTTGAAAAAGATGTGGTATTTTTACACAATTGGAGTATTATTCAGCTATTAAGAATGGTAAACTCGAAGCCTTTATATTGAAGTGGATGCCACTTGAACATATACTCATAAGTGAAACAAACCAGACACATATGTGTAAATATCATATAGTTTCCCTAGTATAAGAACTCAAAAGAAGAAATACAAATAGAAAGGTATAATACAAGTAAAAGGAAAAGCAGGATCTCAAGGACTAACTAATAGAGAGAGGGAAAGGAGACGAGCTAGGAAACATGAATAAGTCAAGCCATACAGTTATATGTAGAAGATGGGCAAAGCAAAGATCCTGAGAATCTTTAGAAGATTTTTTTAATGTAGCAGTTAATTGGAAAGATTCTCACCCTGACTAACTATATAACTATATATACTGATACCTGTGAACTAAGCTACTGCACTGCAGATGGTTATCTGCAATAGTAGTTTCATGCTTGGAGTGTCAGTCATTCTGGTCTACTGAATATGGCCTGCTTGTCATAACATGCCAGTTGCTGCTATGATGTCTCGTGTCGATGGGTGTTCAAAAAGAAGTGGGTGGTGAATGAAAGCAAGAGACAGGAAAATAGAATATTGTGGGATTATCCTGCTTCAAGGTCGTATATGGTGAGATATTTGGACTTATGTGTAAACATAAGAATTATATAATTTTAATGCCTATTTTTAAAATATATTCTAATTTTAAATATTTTTATCATATTCTGTAGGGACTTAAAGTGCAACATATCAATACTTGATGAAAAATACCTGTTCCATATTATGCCTAAGATGTTTTATATGCAGACAGATAGTGAGGTTAAGCTTAACAGCCTAGGTTGTATGGTAATAATAATAAGCTTGTCTTCTGGATGGTTAGCAACCTAAGTTTGCAGACCAAAAGGGAAAATGAGGGCTGGAAGGAAAGCCAACATTTTGGCCCTAGCCTTCTAAGGTCAATTAAGACTCAGGACATATGACAACTTGTACTGTAACATCATGTAATTCAGTGATGTCCCAAATTTTCTGAGCAAGGAGATTATGGGTCCAAAAAGGAAAGTAATCGATGATGTAGAATGTGCTTAAGGAGAGTCACATGGAGAGAAAACATTCTCTCAGTCTTTCACAGAGAGCACATTGACCAAACAATGGCCGTGACTCATCTACATGGCTGACACTGACAAAGGTTCTACAATTTGAGGTACAGGATCTCAAGATAAATCCTGAGGGGATTTCACTGACCTTATCAGACCCAAAAGCTACAACTCTTTCTGCATAGGTCCTGCTTTACCTTGGTCTCAACCATCCACCAGAAAAGTATAAAAACGAAATATAAGAAGTAAAGCCATGATGTTTTGTTGAGTTGTAGGGGACTCAGGTCAACAATTTCTGGCATTGCCAGTCAAGCAGAAGACCCAATACTATTATGGGTTACTGGACTCTTTTAGAATATTTTGCTGAGTTTACACACCTATAATATTAAAATAACAGAACTTAACAAAAAAGTGTGTATGGATGAATGTCCATTTTGTATCTGTGTATTCAAAGTGGTTAGGATAGATATATATTTACATTCTCTTAATGAATAGAGTGATTTGTTCTAATGGTGTTTGTAAATAGAATATCAAGTCCGCATGTTGTACAGCAAGTAACCACTAGGAAGAATGTATACAATGTGTTAATTATTGAAACTGTCCTACCAGTTTGATTTGAAAGTGTCTCATTGTTATTTGTTTATCAATAAAATTATGGGAAAAAAATTTAAAAATAAAATACTTATATAGTTTATCATTTCTAGTTTTAAACCTTTTTTCCTTTTAAGGAGCATCACATATCTACGTTTAAAATATTCAGTATTGTTCTTTAAAGAAATTGCTACAAGTACACTGGTTTCAAAATGACTTCACAACACAGGTTGTATCAATTCTATTCAAAGTATTCTATGGCATAAGACATGCTATTTTAAAGTATCTCTAAATCCAAACAAAACTCATTTATTTTCTTTAGTCAGTTCTTCCAAGTAAATCTTGGGGCTGGGGCAATGACTCAGTAGAATATGTGCTTGCCTGGCAAGCAAAAGTTTCTGAGTTCAAATCCATGGTTTCACCAAAAAAAGAGACCTAGTAAATCTTGTATAGCATTCTTAAAGATGATGTAAGCTGTGGCTTAAACAAAAATTATTTTTGTTTTTCAAACCAATAAACCATTCTTACATTTACTTTAAAATAAAATTTTGAGACTTTAAAAAAAAATCAACAACTAAGACCTCATCTTATTGAAAAGTTTCTGCAATTCAAAAGAAATCCCCAAGAGCATAAAAAGAAAACCAGAAAGTGGGAAAAATTTATAATGAACTGTCCCTCTGACAAAGCCCTTCTATCTAGAACATGTAAAGAATTAAATAAGATCAGGACCCTGAAATTGAAAGACACAACGTAAAAATGGTCATCTAAGATGAATAAGTACTTTTCAATGAAGAAACACAAATGGCAAGTAAATATATGAAAAAATGTTCAGTATCTTTGGTCATTCAAGAGGTACAAATTAAAGCTACACTGAGATCTCATGTCACTCCAGAAAGAATGGCTATTGTGAAAAAGTCATCAAGTAACATAGTGGAGGGGCTGTGAGAAAACAAGGAACCTTCTCCATTTTTGGTGAAATTTCTGACTGCTACAAGTGCTATGAAATTCAGTGTGGAGATTAAAAAAAAAACAAAAAACAAACTAGAATTCTAGATCTATTCAATGCAGCCATTCCCATCCTAGGTATTTTTCCAGAAGAACTGAAAACATCATTGATAGGTTATGGCCCTAGTAAGAATTGCTGAATGATTATGGTGGTTAATTAATATGGCTGACACCCTCAAAACAACAGTTGATCTTCTACACAGCCAACTTTTATCAGGCAAACACTTATTCCACTTAGCTACCTTCCTGGCACCACAGCCAACTTTTGGCTGAGACACCTGGGATTCTCATCAAAGCAGGACATTGGCAGATAACACTGAGTCTAAACACTGTTGCCACCCAATCCAGGTGTGGTTCAGAAGGACACTGGGCCTGAGCCTGCCCCAACTGGATGCCATTATTGGGATATCTACAAGCTTGAGTGTCAGTGGAAATTCAACCACCCTGTCCACCAGAGAGTGGGGAAATCATCCAATTCCTCACAAAAAACCTTGCTACAGTCAGATCCATATATTTGACCTGCTTGGTCATGCCACTGAAAAGCAACAACAACCTGCTTGGTCTTGCCACTGAAGAGCAACAACAGAGCTTGGGTTCCATGGTCCATACTGAGGTATTTTGTCAGAGTCCCAAGTCTCACTGAATATCTCAGGTTAAAAAACTCTTATCTTGCTGACATGACCACATATAGTGTTCTTTCTAAGTTCTAAAATCATTATATTATTTCTACATTCTCCATAGTGGGTGTTGATGGATGACTTATGTGACCCCTTCAGACAGGCCCATCCTTGATGACTTCAGGCATTGTACTTCACTCATAATTTCTCTGTGGTCCCAACTTGTCTCATGCCTCTGATGGGGGGACATCCCCTCTAAAACCTCTACTTCCCTCTCACCTCTCTCTCTCCCCCAAAGTATACATCCTACAAACCTGTCCTCAATGTACAACAAGCTTCTCTCTCCCTCTTCCCTTGTCGAATGTATACTCTGAGACACTTCCAGTCCCACTCGTGCCATACCTGCTGTTCCTAGACTAGTGTCCCTCAAAGATCCCACAGCATTTCCTTACATCCCTGAATACCTGATCCCCCCAAACATCAAAAAGAATCAAGCCCTCATTCTAAGCCTCCTCACCAATAGTTTTCTTAAAACTTCCCACTTGCCATATAATTCCACTTGCCCTCATTCTTCCTGTACTCAAACCCAATGGTTCCTATAATTTAGTCCAATATCTCAGAATTATTAATAATGAGGTACTGACAAACTACATTATGCTCTCTTATATACCTCCTTCTACTACTCACTTTACTGTCTTAGATTGTAAAGATGCCTTCTTCACCTTTACCTCACACACAGATTGCCAAGACCTTTTTTGTCTTGAAATGGAAGGCAAATTGATACAGACACTCTCTGATCTCAAGAGCTCACATACATAGATTGTCCTGTCTCAGGGTTTCAGAGACAGTCCTCACTTCTTTGGGTTTTGTTTGTTTGTTTGTTTTTGTTTTTTTTTTTTTTTGGAAGGGTCTATAGAGTGTTCAGCGTCTCACTACTAGATCAGACTCATAGTGATCATCCTTTTCGCAGCCTCCCAAGTGCTGGGATTATAGATGCATGCCACCAAACCCAGTCTCAATTGCCATCTCAGAGATCACCAGTTGTTGTGCCAGCATCACAGGCCTGGGGATTGAACCCCCAGTCCCTGCATCTTCTTGCAGGCACTTTAATCTACTGAGCTATTTGGCTAGCGCTAGTCCTCACTTCTTTAGCCAACACCATGCTGCTGATCTCAAAAACATTGATCACGTCTGCCGAGTTCCAGGAGCCCCCAGACCCAGTTCTAGCCCAGGTCCGGTGAGTGTGCAGAGAGTTTCCTGCTACCCTGCGCCGGCGGGACCAGTCCCAGCC
>NW_004524917.1:535204-536833 GCF_000260255.1 Octodon degus
AAAGAAAAAAAATATCATTGATCACAAGCCCAGTCTGCTCCATCAATATGTACATAACCTACTATGCTCCAGCTCTTATGCTCTGGCCTAAAACACAGTTACTCTTCTCAGTTTTCAGGATGAAGTTACATGGTCTCTTCCTCCAAAGCTCAGATAGCTTCAAAAAAAGTCAAATATCAAAGACTCATCCTTATTCCCACTACTCATGCAATCACTGTTGACCACAAGGCCCTTCTTTGTGACCTTCATATGCTCACCAGAAAACAGTTCTCTCCTTCCTTGGTTTGGCTAATTTCTTCTACCTCTGGGTTTAATCTTTGCTTCCCTAGCACAGCCTCTCTATGAAACCTCAAAAGGTTCCTTGTTAAACCCTTCACCCCACTGCTCCTATACAATAGGCCCTCTCTCCTAAGGGCCCCAGCCCTCACTTTACCCTACCCAACTCAGCCTTTTACCCTATACACCACCTCTCAGTGTCACAATGCAATGGGTGTTTTAGGACATAAAAAGAGACCATCTTTCAGTCAGAAGCCTACCTTTCTAAACAAGTTGATAAAACAGCTCACACATAGGCTCTATGTCTCCACACAATCACAACAGCAGCCCCAGTAACACAAGACAAAAAGTTCACTTTAGGAAAATCTATCACAGTCCACTCACCCCATCACCTTAGTGAGCTCATTACACATAAGACAATTCCAGCCCTAATTAATCCTCATATACAACAGATCCACTTAATATTCATAAAGGATCATTCTATCACTATTTCCACCTGTAGCTCTCTCAGTCCTGCCACCTTATTCTATATGTCTGATGAGGCCCCTTGATACAGTTGTGTCGAGCTCCTACAGATGACCCTGACTCCCTTTCCTCACACTGATATCAGAAACCAAAAATTGATACTCCTCGTCTTCAACATGGTCATGATAAAATGACTCATTCAGATCATAGATGCCCCTCTTGCTTCCCCTCCTGTATCCTTTAATCATGATGACATGTACTCATAACATACTGACATTTTAAATTTTTCTCAAGATTTCTTCAGTCTCTGATGCAAGCTTTAACTAATGACAAACTTCTAGTCCTAGCTGAGACACCTGGCACTAATGTTTATGCGGTCATGAGCTGTCATCCTATCAACTCCCCTCACCCACAAGACAATGTCTCAGTTCATCAGGAAGAGGTCCAAGAAACACATTGCCCCTTTTATAACAACCAAAATATGGGAATGATAGTTTATGGCCCTAGTATATGTTGCTGAATTATTATGGTGGTCATCTAACAAGGCTGAAACCCTTAGAACAACAGCTTATCTTTCTAGAGACGACCTCCCCTTCTTCTCCAACACAGCCCAGGATATAATTTCCTTTCACCTTTCCTGCCTCCTCAATGACGATCCAATGAGCTCCTCAGGTATATCTTATCATCCCCTTCAAACTCCACCCCTGGCAAAGGGCCATAAAAGCCTCAGCCTCCCTTTGTTCCAATCCAGAGAATCCCTTATTTTCCCCCAGATTCTCTCCATGTCCTCCACGAAAATAAAGGCTCTTCTCCCTTTTCCTTCTGGCTGTTTCTTTGCTGTGTCACCATCAAAAACCTATCAATCATACCATGTACATCCATGTTTGT
>NW_004524917.1:537553-538395 GCF_000260255.1 Octodon degus
TGAAAGAACCTGAACCAAAGGAAGGAGTTTTTGAGTTGAAGAGGACAGGAGAGGGAGTGGGGTAAAGAGATAAGTGATAATTTGTCAGTTTAACATACTTCAGTTCTGAAGAACAAAAGATTTTTCCCCACTTACAGGACAATGTGGGTTTATCGCTAAATTACTACACAAGATACTTCTTTTTTTTTTTTTTTTTTTTTTTTTTTTTTTTTGCGGAACCGGGGATTGAACTCAGGCCCTTGTGCTTCCCAGGGAAGCGCTTATTCCACTGAGCCATCTCCCTGGCCCCTATCTGTTTCTTTTAATAGTAAATCCTAAATTAATGAAATTACTCCCACATTAGTCAGTGACAGGCATACATTCCTAAGAGATCCATTGTTTTTTCTTTTCTAGCAGATACTTACTAAAGCTGTACTTAGACTACATAATATTATCAGGAAATTCATATCTTTGTTTTAAATGTTTCTATAAGCAAAAAACAGAATAAAAGTTCAATAAACTTTGATTTTCAAATTTTTCAGTAAAGGAAAATTATCTTACCTTTACAGATTAATCATCACTTTTAGAAGCCAAGAAATTAGTGGTTTTAACTTTATAATTTGATTGTATGTAAAAGCCCTATTGCAAAATTATTATTAAACACAGTGAGAGCAGTCTTTAGTTGATGATAAACCTTGATCATTCAGCCACATTTTTAATGGCATTTTTTACAATGATTCATTTGTATTTTATTTCATCAAGAAAAGAAATAGAAGCTGTCTGGATTTCTAAACATCAACCAATAATTTTGCACTTTAAAGTTTTGGGTATTTTCCATAATGAGATGAATCAAAAATCTATTT
>NW_004524917.1:540114-550586 GCF_000260255.1 Octodon degus
ATATAGTTGCATTCTCTTAATGAATAGAATGATTTGTTCTAATGGTGTTTGTAAATAGGATCACAAATCCACTTCTTGTACAGCAATTAACCACTAAGAAGAATTTATATGCAGTGTATTATTTGTTGAAACTGTACTTCCGATTTGATTTGAAACTGTCTCATTGCTATCTGTTTATCAATGAAACTTTGAAAAAAATAAAAAACATATCAGATCTCTAATTGTAATTGCCTTTCTGTAATGATAATATAAGTTGGGCATGCATATAGAATTTGCAAGGCTCTCTGTGGCCAGCCAAGGGGGACAGTTTGTGCCAGAGCGATGTGGAGCTCCTGCCAGCTCTGGCAGGCCGAACCCAGGGTAGGGGATCCCGCAGGGCTCTGACATTGTCCTCTGCTCGCCCTGTCCCCACGCTGGGAAGAGTGGCTGTGACTCTGCTCTCTGTGTCTGCCTGAGAATCTTGGTGAAGCTCCTGATGACTTAGATAAAGTGAAGCCAAGAGAGCCCAAGACAGGTGAGAGGCTTGCAGTAGGTGGTGATGTGATGCAGCTGCTGTACAGTGTGGTCGACAGCACAGCGACGCTGAGTGCTCTTTGTTGGGTGGTCCTGCACATTCAGCCCAGCGTGTAGTATATTAGGTACATATAGTTGCTGGGCTACATATGCATGTGTGGCTGCGGGGCAGGCTGGTATGTGCCTGCTGGGAGGCTGAGGCTGGAGACGTGGCATGAGTTCCAGGTGGGCTGCCTGGTGAGCTCAAGGCCAGCCTGGACTACAGAGAGAGACCCTGTCTAAGAAAATGAAAACAAAAGCAAACAGCACATAGTGCTTAAAGTTGCTTGACTCTTATTAGTTAAGCAGTTACTGTGAAGGGTGGCCATTAGTCGTGGAGTCCTAGAATAATTATTAAGTTTGCATATTGAATTGGCAGTAAACTGTGCTACCACACTCCATGTGTATGATTTTTTTTTAGATCAGTTATTTTTATTTTAAAGAAAAAAATGGTACAAAATCTCAAAACAAGATTTTAGGAGAGTAACAATGGTTAGTACATTGTGTATTGTTACTGCCAAAGTAGTTTCTCATATTACAAGATATAGGCAAGAAATAATAGGCAAATAACATAGGTACAAACATCTTTTTTTTTAAGTTAACAGAAAATGGAAATATACTTTATAAAGTTTCTAATAGTAGGAGAAGATATACAATGTCTTTTAAATAAATTGTAGTCAAAGATACAGTATAAATCTTAGAACAAAAATTAAGATTAAGCAATATTCAGAAAATTAAATGTTTCAAAACAATTGAACTAAGAAAAAGTTTTCATGATAGCAAAAAGTACTAAGAGTAAAACATAAGATAAATACTGGAATGGCAAGAAAATGACCAGCACTTCTAACATAGTGCTATTTTAACAGCGTTCTTTCTCTTTTTATTGTTCAACCATTATTGGGGTAATGATTGAAGCACACTGGAGTATATGAGAAATCCATAATGTAGATAAGTTTAGCAACAAATATTGCTTACTTGTTAAAATTCCCACTATGAAATATATTTCAACTTATGTTACCAGAAGTAGTTATGTGTTTTGAGGTAAAAAAATAAGTTTAACAAAAAGTCATAGCAAAATTAAAGAAAATAATGATTCTGTTGTTTCAACACATATGTATGACTCTGTGTTTTAAATTTAAATTCATTATGTAGTATTTCTTAACTTCTAGGCTTAAGCAACATGATAACTTATCAAGTAGAAATACTAACTCAAGTCTTAACTGAAGATTTTTTATTTTCAAAAATTTAGGGTGGTTGTCTGAATGTGATTCAATGGGTTTACATCCAGCTGTCACAACATAGCCCTAAGATTTTGTATGATTTTCATTTCTGATAAAGTTAGTTGACTTTTTTACTAGAAAAAATAATATTAACATTAATCATTCTGTATTATATCTTTCTTATGACTCTAATTATATCAATTTGATCTCACGTATACCTAAGTAAAAAAAAAAAAAAAAAAAAAAAAAAAACACATTATGCAAAATTCAAATTGCCTATATAGTCATAAACTGAATGATAGAATTGGAATCATACAATTGAGTATCTAGAAGTATTTAAAGAAGTAAAATTCCATTTGTTGAAAGCCAGAATGTACAGCTTAGTTACTAAGGAAAAGACATGCTCTGAGTCATGCCTATTAATTGGGCCCGTAACTATGAATTCTCACCATGAGAAGAGACTCACATGATATTTGATTATATATAGAGCTGTGCAGATAAATCAGCCACATAAGTGCTTGCCTAGCAAGTGAAATGTCATGAGTTCAATATATATTATCACATGCCATGCCATCCCCAGTAACTCGGTGCACTATGCTTGCTCTGGAAGTGGGCACACTGATGCTTGCCTATAGTCCCAACAGGGGGCAGGCTGAAACAGAAGGATCACTATGAGTCTGACTTTGTAGAGAGACCCTGAAAAAAGTACATAAAATTAAAAAAAGATAGCACAACCCTTCAGTAGCATCTCTATTTTAAGAGAAAAACAACAGACCATTAAAACTCAATTGATATTAACATTATCTGTGACTAGAGGACAGATAAATGTTTATTGGGGAAGCAATATCATTAATAGGTGCTACTGTGAATCATTTTTAAAAATTATTAGCACCATCTTAGGTCTATCCAAAACTGGAATTTCAATTATATTCTTATAAAAATTATAACTAAATATAAACAAGATGGAACCACTTAACAGGGACATATTAGAAGGAAAGTTTGAGGTATTTCCAGGTTAGAATTGAAATCAACAGGACTAACGTACCAGCTTAGGCAGATGCCAGGGGTGGGGGTTTGATTCCCAGCCAGCTGTGCTGGCCCCACCCCTGGGGCCACCCTGAGATGGCAATTGAAATTGGGAGTGGTGGAGCACACCTATAATCTCAGCACTTGGGAGGATGAAAAACAGGAGGATCACTAAGAGTCTGATCTGTGCAGTGAGACCCTGTAAAACCTGTACTATATACATTTAAAAAAGAATTGAAATAAGCTTTATACTCCCTCTTCCTTAGTTTTTAAGCAAGAGAAATTATTTTCTTCTGAGCTACTATTCTCAATTCATTTATTTTCTTAATCATATACTTAGGGTAGAGTTATTGTTCTGTTATAACACTAGAAAGGATAATTCTTTAAAACTTAAGTCAGTGAGGAACAGAGTTCAGTGGTGTGGAGCAGTAGAGGAAGCCAGCCTTGGTAGGTCTAGTTCCACAATATGGAGGAGCAGAGGTAGCCAGGCCCGGTGGACAGAGTTCAGCAGTGTGAACATAGGAAAAGGAGTTGAGGCCTGCACCTGGGCCTGGTGAGCTGATGCTTACTGCCAAGTCCATATTGAGGCCCAGACCTACCCTTGTGGCACAGAGGTGGCAGAAGAACTTAGGTGAACTAGGCTGACTGGAAGATTCTAGATATGTGATGGAGAGGTACCCAGAAAGAATTCAGGGGAAGTAGTTTATATATAAATTCCCAATTTATGACCTGCTTTGTTATATAGCTATAGCATTTGCTCCAATAATGTAAAATGCAAAATCATGAGTTACCAAAGCTTGTCAATTTGTACATTTCATCTGCTGTTATTAATATTGCTAATTGTACTACTGTAACTAGGATACCATATTTGCCTTAACCACATGCCTTACCTGTGTAATAATATAGGGAGATGCTTGAGTAATAACCTCATCAAAACCTTATATTGAAATGATGGAGGAGTGCCAAATGGAAGGCAGCAATGCTCAACACTGTACCACCAACGCCACATGCAACAGTGCCAAATGGAAACCAATACCCCACTATCAATCAATGGAGAAGTCAAAATCTTGAGACGAACACAAAACAAGAATCTTTCACACAGAAGAGATATCTAAAGAACAGAATCTGTACAGATAGGTTCTGACTGCAGGAACACAGCTACCTATGGTCAAACTTTCACAAAATACATTATCACAGACATGGTACTCTGCAAGGAATTTTTTCAGATCATTGTTACAGTGTCTGTTCTATGAGATAGCCAGACATAAAATATTTTGATAATAAAGATGGTGATACTGATACTGAGATATCAATTGATCTCCCAAAGTTTGCAGAAGAAATCAAGGAAAGAAGCAGAAATCATAACTACCAGGTTCTCAGTCCTGTACTTAGAATTGTAGACCACACTGCTTTTTCTGAAGTAAACCCTGGGCCCGGGAGATGGCTCAGTGGAATTAGCACTTCCCTGGCAAGCGCAAGGGCCTGAGTTTAATCCCTGGTTCAGCCAACAAAAAAAAAAAATAACAATTCCTTTGGGGCTGAGGAGATGGCTCAGCGGAATAAGCACTTCCTGGCAAGCGCAAGGGCCTGAGTTCAATCCGCGGTTCCGAGAAAAAAAAAAAAAAAAAAAAGAGGCTGAAGTAAACCCTGCTATGTTGAAATTTGTGATGAAGAGTACAACTCACATCAATCAAACTTCACACTCATGAGGAGAGTCCTATAAATGTCTTCGCTGCCAGAGAGGTTCCAATTTTTGTAGAAGTGCATGCAATGTAAGAGGACTATGATATAGACCAATAAGAATTCCTTAGAAAACCTTCAAATCCATACTGATGAATAAGGGGCTGGCCAAATAGCTAAGAAGATTAAAGCACCTGCAAGCAGGCACGGGGACTATGGTTCAATCCGCAGGCCTGCAGTGCCAACCTCACCCCTGTAAGCATGCTGAGACAGCAATTGAGAAAATGTGTGGTGGAGCACACATGTAATCCCAGTTCATGGGAGGCTATAAACAGGCAGATCACTATGAGTCTTATGTAGCGGTGAGACCCTGAATACTGCTTTGACCATTCCCTAAAAAAAAAGTCAGTCAAACTGATGAAGAGACATCCTCGAAACTTTGTAAAATTCTTGTCAAAAGTCAAGCTTTAAATGTGACTGCCCAGAAGAAATGGCCTTTACTGAGAGCAAATAGCAGTGGCCTCTATTGATGTGAGCTATGTGGATTGCACAGTAAATATTTTTCTAACTTAAAGAAGCATACACTCCTAAAGCACAAGCATATCAACTCGAATGTGTGCCAAGTATGCAAGGAAAGTTGCTCTACCACCATTCTTCTGACTGAATATACCAAGCTACAAGAAGAGGATCCCTATATTTGTAAATACTGTGACAATAAGACAGTCATTTTTGAGAACCTCAGCCAGCACATTTCAGACAACCACTTCAATGACCTCTATTGGTGTGAACAGTGTGATTTGCAGTGCTCCTTGAGAGGTGAGCTCTATCTACATTTACAAGAGCACAACTGTGATGAACAGTACTTGTTCCAGTTTTGTGAGTACAAAACTAATGATCCAGAAGACTTGCCTGACTATGTGCTAAGCAAGCATGCATGTGCGTTCATAAAATTAAGTGGTGAGTATAACAATGGAGAACATGGACAGTACAGCCTCTTGAGCAAAATTACTTTTGACAAATGTAAGAACTTCTTTGTATGTCAAGTATGTGGTTTTTGGAGTGGACTTCAAACCAATGTTAAGATACATGTTGCTATGGAACACAAAAATATTTCCTCATGTTTGTGATGACAGTGGGAAAGGCTTTCTAAGTATGCTAGAGTACTGCAAGCATTTAAATTCACATTTATTTGAAGGAATTTGTTTATGTCAGTATTGTGAATATTCAACAGGACAAATTCATAATCTTAATATTCATTTGAATTTTAAACATTTGACTGACTAACCTCATAAATGTAGTGATTGAGTTACCTTGATGAGGTTTGGAAATGAAAGGCAATTAATAAGTCACCTTCCAGTCCAAGAGACCACTTGATTATATTCTTTATCTTTACTGACATTATGTAAAATGTTGAACTCAACTTTTCTGGGGAAAAAACAATAAAACAGCCAATGTTAGCAAAAAACACAAAAATATGACATATTTTTATGCTCTTATTTAAATAAGAAATAACATAAGTTGTTCTTAATAGTCCTGGATAATGGATTATAAACTGAGCCTAGACAATGTTGAAGTAGTCTTTGTCCTGCACTTTGAGCCAGATCAGAAGGAAGAAATTCCATGCTTTCTTCCATCACAGTTGAAGCCCTCAGGTTCCAGACCCTATGGCTTGAGAGGCCTTAGGAGGAAGAAGCTGAGCACAGCAGCAAAAAGGGCAAAATAAAGCTTGCTAAAGATAACGAACTTTAAAACAATGTAGCAGCAGTAGTAGATGTTTCACCTCTGGAAACTGTAATTTCCATTTTGCCCCCTGTTTCACCCTTGTGATAAGGCTTTTTTCTTCTTCCTAGCCCACAACAATCACCAGTACTGCTTCCAGAATCACTCAATAGCCTGCTACAGGTAATAGCTAATAAAAAGTTGGTAGCTGAAGACTCTTTGTCTTTGTTCAGAGGTTGGTGCCAAACAGAAATGAATATCTCCTTCTCAGTCACTGGAGATGGAAAATCCTTGGGATACACATGAAATAAGAATCTTTGACACAAAGGAGATAGCTAAAAACAGATGTTATACAGAGAGGCTGTGGTCATAGTAACATAGCTAGTATCATACTTTAACAAAAAGAAATCACAGAAAACATAATAGTTTTCTCTGGATTATAAAATGACAAAGGAGCAAAATTCTTTTCCAGTCCTCAAGCCCACCCAGAAAAAATGCATGAGACACTAGCATACAAGAAATCGCAAGTCACACAACTGAAATCTGTGAAATAATAGCATCCACAATAAAGAAAAAACTGCAAAAAATATAGAGGAAATTAAATCAGAAATAATCTCCAAAGTGAAAAAAGAAAATACAAATATAGAAAAGAATTCAAGTGCTTCTAAAGCAGACACTGATTAAAAAAAGAGGAGAATTAAAAAAAAAAAAGATGGCAACCTTGAACCAGCAATATAGAAAAGAATTGGAATGTATGAAGCAGATTCAAAGAGATATTCAAGAGATTAAAAACTTCATTAAAAATTGACAAGACCGTCAGAATGAAAATGAAGTTAGACTTTTAGACCTTGAAAATACTGATGCAGCTAATGAAAAGGGAAGGAAAGATCTCTTAAAAACAGCAAGGTTCCAGGAAATAATAATTCAACAGCTGCAAGATAATGCAAAGATGAACAACATAAGACTAATACACATCACTGAGAAATTAGTCAATACAGATGATATAAAAAGGATATGGGAAGAAGTAATGGCAGAAAATTTCCCATATATAGAGAAGAAATCTAACATTCAGGTAACCAAAGCCATATGCAACTTTACATAGCACCAACCCAATTAAAACCACACTCAGACATATAATAATCAAAATTCCAGAAATTCAGCACAGCAATATTATACAAAAAGCAATTACAGAAAAGAAACAGATCACCTTTAAGGGAAAACTCATCAGAATAAAGGCATATTTCTCTTTACACTGTCAAGTTAAGAAGAACATGGAATAAAGTACTGCCAGTCTTGCAAGAAAATCAAATCCAACCCAGATAGATATACCCTGAAAGACAATCATTCAAGTTTAATGGAGAAGTGGGACACTTCCATGACAAAGAACAACTAAAGAAATTCATGACAACCAAGGCAACTCTACACAAACTACTAAAAGATATTCTAGAGAGGGATCTACATGACCACAACTCCATGAATGAGAAAACAAAGAATTCATCAAATATGCAAACAATTAAAAACAGGAAAAAAATGGGAAACCAAGAGCAGGTAAACAACGTGTCAAACATGAGTCAATAAGTCTGTTATAACCATCAAGGTAAATGACCTCAATTCACCAATTAAAAGAAATACACTGGCAGAGTGGATTAGGAAGAAAAATCCAACAATATGCTGTATACAAGGAACACATTTAACTCTAGGGAAATACATAAGCTGAAAGTAATAGCATAGAAAACAGTAATACATGCCCCAGAACCTCAGAAAAAGCAGGGGAAGGAATCCTGTTCACTGACAATCTGAATTTCAAACCAAGAATGATTAATTGAAGCAAAGAAGGTCACTACATACTGCTTAGGGAGAATGTACAAAAGGAAGAGATGAGTCATAAATATGATTACACCAAACACAGAAGCATCCAACGATATAAGACAAATCTTAAGGGAAATGAAAATTCTATTATCTAGTACCACAATCTTAACAGGAGACCTGAACACTCATCCCAAAAACATAGGTCAAGCAGACCAAAAATGAGTGAAGAGGTCATATGTTTGAACAAATGGACTTAGTGGACATATGCAGAGTGTTCACCCAACAACATCTAAATACATATTCTTTTCAGCTGTACATGGAAGGTTTTCTAAAATAGATCACATACTAGCCATTAGGTTCTACTTGAGAATAATCAAGTAAACAGAAATTATCCCATACATATTATCAGACTACAGTGTAATGAAACTGGTAATAAATGATAAAATAATCATTTTCTCAAAATAATGATCACAAAACTCCATAAACACATGAAAATTAAATAGTACACTCCTCGGTAACCAATGGTTACCATTAAAATTAAACAAAAATTAAACAATATCTGCAATCCAATGAAAATCCAAGTACAACTTATTTGAATTTGTGGGATGCAATGAAAGCAGTTTTATGAACTCAAACATTGGAATAACATAATGAAAACAAATAGCCTAATGTTATACATCTAGCATCTAGAAAAAGAAGAGAATACCAAGCCCAAAGACCAAAGAAATGAAGAAATCATAAAGAATAGAGGAGAAACTATTGCAATTGAGACTAAGAAAATAAGAAAATAAAGCAAAAAGCCTATTATTTGAAAGATTAAACAAAATTGATAACCCTTAGCTAACCTCATCAAAAAGAGCAAAGGAAAAACTCAAATTCAAACAAAAAGGAATGAAAAGGGTGCAATTACTACAGACCCAATAGAAATTCATAAGATCATGAACAGCTACATTAAAAATATTTACTCTCACACTGGCCAAATAGCTCAGCAGATTAAGGCTCCTACTCAGGCAGATGCAGGTGACTAGAGTTCCGTACCCAAGCCTGTGGTGCCAGCCCCGCCTCCTGGGCACCCAGAGATGGCAATCACACCTGTAATACTAGCACGTGGGAGGCTGTAAACAGGAGGATCACTACTGGTCTGATATATGCCATCAGACCCTGTAAATCCTCTATTTACTGTACTAACTGCAAAAAAAAAAAAAAAAGAAAAGAAAATCTTTCTCTCACAGACTCAAAGACACAGAATATATGGACAGATTCCTAGATAGATACAAATTGTGAAAGCTGAATCAAGAAGATAAAAGAACTCTCAATAACCCAACATCAGCCAGGGAAATTGAAAAGGTATTGAAAAATTCACCGACAAAGAAAAGTCTATGTCCTGATGGATTTACAGCTGAATTCTATAAGACATTTACAGAAAATATAAGCCCAATAATCATCAAACTCTTCAATGAAATTCAAGAGGAAGCAGTACTCCCAAAATCTTTCCTGGAAGCAATTATTATACTGATACCAAAACCAGAAAAAGATTCAATCAAAATACAGAACTTCAGGCTAATCTCCCTCATGAACATCGATACAAAACTCCTCAATAAAATCATAGCAAATAGAATGCAGCAAATATCAAGAAGTTTATGCACCAAGAACAAGTATAATTCATCCTAGTAATAAAATGATAGTTCAACATAAAAAATCTATAAATATAATATACTACATCAAAAGAGGTAAATCAAAAAAACACATGATCATCTCAATCTATGCATAAAACACTTTTGTAAAGTCCAAAACTCATTCATGATCAAATCCCTACAGAAAACTGGAATAGATGGCCTCTACCTCAATCTGATACAAGCCACCTATGTAATCCAACAATCAACAAAATTCCAAATTGGAAAAAACTGAAGTCTTTTACTCTCAAACACATCCAAGACAAGGATAGCCTCTATGACTGCTCCTATTCAACATAGTTCTGGAATTGTTTGCGAGAGTCAATATACAAGAAAGAGAAATAAAAGGAATAACAATATGTAAAGAAGTTAAATTGTCATTATTTGCAGATGGCATGATACCCTATTTTGAAGAACCAAAAAACTCCACCAAGAAGTTCCTAGAATTCATAAACAAATTCACTAGCATAGCAGATTACAAAGTCAATACCCAAAAGTCAATAACATTCCCCTACACAGATAACAAACACAATGAGAGTGAAATTAGAGAAATAATAACGTTCAGAATAGCACCCAAAAAATGAAATATCTAGATATTAATCTAATAAAAACTCAAAGATCTATTCAATGAAAATTACAGTACTCTGAAAAAACAGATCTTAGAGGATTTCAGGAAATGGAAAGACATTCCTTGTATTTGAATAGGAAGAACCACCATACTCCTAAAATTGTTATACAGATTTAATGCAAACTCATAAGTGAAATAAACCAGACACACATGTGTAAATATCGT
>NW_004524917.1:552317-584298 GCF_000260255.1 Octodon degus
TAGTAAAATCCACATGGTATTGGCAAGAAAAAAAAGACCTGAGGATCATTGGAATAGATCAGAAGATGCAAATACAACCACAAACACATTCAGCCTCTATCTTTGACAAAAGTGCCAAATATGTTCACTGGAAGAAAGATAGCCTCTTTACAAAGTGTGCTGGAAAAACTGGCTCTCCATATGCTGAAAACTAAAAATAGTTCTGGGTCTATCACCATGTACTAAGCTAAAGTCAAAGTGGATTAAAGATCTAAACATAAAAGCAGAAACACTAAATCTACTGGAGGAGAAATTAGACAACAATCTTGAAGACACAGTGGGAGACAAATATTTCCTGAACAAAAATTAAACTGCAATTGAAATATTTTTTTGTTGTTGCAGGACTTTTCAGAGGTTTTACTATACAAATGGGCATTTTTGTTGATTTATTTTTTACTTTTTTATATTATTCATTTTAATGAGAAAAAAGATAAAATAGCAAGGATATCATTTCAAAGCAGGTTAGTAGGTCAGTTACAATAATTAAGGCTTTGCACATTGTTGTCTTCATAGTAGTTATTCAGAGGAAAAGATGTACACATGATATCATGTCTAAACAATATTAGCAGAAAACTCTTCTCATTGAACTAAGAAAAAGCAGCTGTATATCTATTCTAACCATTTTGTATATACATACATTTATATTTTTTCACTACAAAATGGTCTTTCATATATATCACCCTTTTTTGTTTTGTTTTGTTAGAGAAGGGTGTTCCATTGCAGTTAGAGAAGTTGTATTTTGAGAAGTCTTTAAAGGACCTATTCATACTTGATAACATTTCAAATATTGTAGGTTCTTGAATTCAGCAAGTAATTCAATATAGTCCAATAGTTTATAATAGCAGTGGGCTATCAGCAGAACTAGCAATATCAAGAGTTGTTGACTTGAGCCTTTTATACCTCAGCAAATTAATATGGCATTAGTTTTGACACCTCACGGTTATAATATTCTGCTGCATGGTTAAGACCAAGTTAAATCAAGATCTATATAACAAGAAATGTAACTTTTGTATCTGACAAGGTCAGTCAAATCCCCTCAGGATTTACCAAGAAACCATGTACAGCAGTTTGTACATCTTTTGTCAGTGTCAGCCAACTGGATGAGTCACAGCCATTGCTTGACCAATTTACTCTTTGGGAAAGCCTGAGAAAATTTTTTCTCTCTAGGTGACTCTCCTTAGGCAGATTATACATTGTCAATCACTCTCCTCTGTGTCTGCATAATCTCCTATGTCATTGCACAGGTATCCTTATGTCCTGAGTCATCACTGATTTTAAAGTGTTAGGGCCAAAATATTGGCTCTCCTTTTAAAGTGTTAGGGACAAAATATTGGCTCTCCTTTTAACCACTCTTTTTCTCTTAATTTTTGGTCTGTAAACCTTAGTTTTTAGCCATCTAGAAGAGAAGTTTAATGATATTATTACCCTGTTACAGAGGCAGTTGAGTTTAACATCACTATCTTTATGAATATCAAATGCCTTAGACAAAACATGGAAGTGGTGTTTTCCAACTACCATGGGTATTCTAAACTTTAAATCCACATAGAATGTGAAAAAAAGAAAAACTATTACACATTTTTACAAAGTAATTTATAAATCCAACCATATATGATATTATAGCAGGACAATCCTATGACATTTTTTCTTGTCTCTTCTTTACTTTCATAAAACTTGAGAAGGATCTTTTTTGGCTGGCTCAGGCTGTCTTAAGTTAGGGTCTGGTGTGGCATGTGGAGCTGGGGATGGAATTGTGATCTCCCTTGCCTAAATGAGTTTGCCCAAGCAAGTGCTTTAAACACCTAGGCTAACCGGCAAGGACCCATGACTTAGTTTATTTACAATCAGAAACTGTGGAAACTGGGCTGGTGAGATGGCTCAGTGGTCTAAAGCACCTACTTAGAACAAGCTAAGATAAACAAAGCACAGGGACCGCGGTTCAATCCCCCAGCACCACATGCCAGCCAGCCCCGCCCCCTGATGGGCTGAGCTGGCCACACACACACAAAATAAATAAATAAATAAATATTTTTTAAAAAACTGTGGAAACTGAAAGAGATTGCACAAGAAATCTGCATAGGTAATAGAGGAGTATGTAATGTCCCCTCTCCTAGGGTACATCACTTTGATATGTGAAAGTAATAGAGAGCCCAGCAGATTATCTGAGAAGCAAAAGCATACCAAGTGTGAAGAGAGTTTCAAGCCAATTGTCTAATGACTGAAGGACAAGGAGATGAAATTTCATGGAAATCAAGGTATTAAAATTTAATCATAATGTCAATGAGAAATATCATGGTAAACTTAGGGATTGTTTAATGTCATTAAACTTCAGATTTTCATCTGGAAGTGTCATCAAAATAAGTTGGCTATAATAAATGAAGCTTTGCATAAATCACATTGTAAGCACATTTTGTCAGCTACAAACATTGGGTGTTACTTTATCAATAAAACCTTCATTTTCCCCAGTGCTGTCAGGCTGTCAGTCTGTCAGTCTAACTTTGGTCTTCAACAATGCTCAGGCAAATATGAAGCTTAACTCTTTATTTATTTATTTATTTATTTATTTATTTATTTATTTGTATTTTAGGGAACTGTCTACAAGGTGTTCAGAGTCTCACTACTAGATCCTACTCATAGTTATCCACCTGTTTACTGCCTCCCAGGAGTTCATATTACAAGCATGCCACCACATCCACACTCAATTTCTGTCTCAGCACACCTCAGGATGGGGCCAACATAGGCCAGGGATTGAACTGAGCTATTTAGCCAGCCTGAAATTAACTCTTTAGACTGCAGGAGGAGTTAGAAAGGACCTGAGTTATAGATTCCTAATTTTTTTTGGTAAGTGAAGTGTATCTGTTTAAAGTAGTCATTTTCTATTGCCTCTAACTTTTCTCCCCAAAAAATAGATACTTCTAAAATTGAACATAGAGTGAATAGAGATGTTTGCTTTCTAATCATAATGATGCTTTAGGACAGTTAATTGAGGAAAGTAGTGAAAGTTATGGAATCAAATAGAAAAAAAAAAGATTTTTATTTTATTTTATTTTATTTTTGGCATTTTGTGGAAATCTTCAATGATTTTTTTCTCCATAATTTTAGTGCAAGTTATGGAATCAAATACAAAAAAAAAAGATTTTTATTTTATTTTATTTTTTTAGCGTTTGCGGAAATCTTCAATGACTTTTATTCTCCATAATTTTATTGAGAAACAAATAGCAATGAGACAGTTTCAAAGCAAGTTGGTAGGACAGTTTCAATAATTAACACATTGCATACATTCTTCCTAGTGGTTAATTGCTGTACAAGATGCGGACTTGATATCCTATTTAAAAACACTATTAGAACAAATACCTCTATTCATTAAGAGAATGTAACTATATATCTATCCTAACCACTTTGTTTTTTAATGTTTAATTTTATTTATTTTTTCCATAATTTTATTGAGACACAAATAGCAATGAGAGAGTTTCAAACCAAATTGGTAGGACAGTTTCAATAATTAAAGATTTGCATACATTCCTCCTAGTGCTTAATTGCTGCACAAGATGCGGACTTGAGATTCTATTTACAAACACCATTCGAGCAAAGTACTTTATTCATTAAGAGAATGTAACTATATATCTATCCTAACCACTTTGAATACACAGATACAAAATGGACATTCATCTGTATACCCTTTTTTTGTTAAGTTCCGTTATTTGAATATTATAGGTGAGTAAACTCAGCAAAATATGCCAAAAGAGTCCAGTAGCCTATAATAGTTTTGGGTCTTCCAGTTAACTGGCAATGTCAGAAATTGTAGACCTGAGTCCCCTATAGCTCAACATAACACCATGGCTTTACTTCTTATACTTCATTTTTATACTTTTCTGCTGGATGGCTAAGACCAAGGTAAAGCAGGACCTCTGCAATAAGAGTTATAGCTTTTGGGTCTGATAAGGTCAGTGAAATTCTCTCAGTATTTATCCTGAGATCCTGTACCTCAGATTGAAGAACCTTTGTCAGTGTCAGCCATGTGGATGAATCATGGCCATTGCTTGGCCAATGTGCTCTCTGTGAAAGTCCGAGAGAATGTTTTGTCTCCATGTGACTCTCCTTAGGCACACTCTACATCATTGATCACTTTCCTCTTTGGCCCCAAAATCTCCTTGATCAGAAAATTTGGGACACTACCGAGTTGCATGACGTTACAGTCCACGTTCTCATATGTCCTGAGTCTTAAGTGAACTTGGAAGGCTAGGGCGAAAATGTTGGCTTTCCTTGTGGCCCTCCTTTTTCTCTAATTTTGGTCTGCAAACTTAGGTTGTTAACCATCCAGAAGACAAGCTTATTGTTATTACCATACAACCTAGGCTGTTAAGCTTAACCTCACTATCTGTCCAAATACCAAACATCTTAGGCATAACATGGAACAGGTATTTTTCATAAAGTATTGATATGTTGGACTTTACATCCCCACAGAATATGATTAAAAAACCTTTAAAAATTCAAATATATTTCAAAAAATAGGCTTGAAGAATTATATAATTCTTATGTTTACACATAAGTACAGAAATCTAACCATATACAACCTTGAAGCAGGACAGTCCCACAATATTCCTTTTCCTATCTCTTGCCTTCATTCACCACCCTCTTCTTTTTGAACAGTCATCTATCTGAGAGATAGCACAACAGCAACTGGCATGTCATGACAAACAGCCCATATTCAGAAAACCAGAATAACAAGCACTCCAAGCATGAAAATACTATTACAGATTACCATCTTCAGTGCAGTTGCTTAGTTCACAGGTATCAGTATATATAGTTAGTCAGGGTGAGAATCTTTCAATTAACTGCTAGATTAAAAAATCTTCTGGAGATTCTTAGGATCATTGCCTTGCCCATCTTCTACATATATCTGTATGGCTTTATTTATTCATGTTTCCTAGCTATTCTCCTTTCCCTCTCTTGGTTAGTTAGTCCTCAAGATCCTGCTTTTCTTTTACTTGTATTATACCTTTCCATTTGTATTTCTTCTTTTGAGTTCTTATACTAGGGAAACTATGCAATATTTACACATGTGTGTCGGGTTTATCTCACTTATGACTATATGTTCAAGTGGCATCCACTTCAATATAAAGGCTTCGAGTTTGTCACTCTTTATAACTGAGTAATACTCCATCGTGTAAAAATACCACATCTTTTTCAACCATTCTCAGGTGATGGGCATCTTGGTTGTTTCCAAGATTTGGCTATCACAAATTCTGCTGCTATAAACGTAGGCACACATATATCACTATGATATGATGTTTTCAGATCCTCCGGGAAAATTCCCAGTAGAGGAATAGCTGGTTTAAATGGGATTTCCAGTCCAACTTAAAAAAAAAAAAAAGATTTATTTAACAATATTGGAAGGATTTCCACAGTGAGAAAGGTTAGCATATAGGCTTACTCAAACCCAGAGGTTCACTGGATGGCCTGAAGTTCTTCCAAGTAGGTACTGATCAAGAAGTATGAGCTCTTTGATTAGAAGAACACTATCTAAAGTAAGAAAACAAAGATAAGTTAAAATGAAAATGTAGGGAAATATTGAGGCATTGAAATGTCTGTAAAGCTGATGTTACTTTTGCTTTAAGCTTTACTTCCTTCCAAAATATAAATGATAAACATCACTCCCAGAAATGCTGTGTATTGTTATTTCTTGTCTACAAATATCAAATATTGTGCAACACCCAGGAAGATAGCACCTTTGTTCTTTGTTCTCTGCTGTAACTGCATTCTGTACAGGGCCCCTGGTAGCTAATCTCACTCTGTGGATGAGACATTATTGGGACACTGGTGATAAAGAACATTAGCAAGAAAGTGTGTCCAGTGCTGCCTCCTGCTGGGCATTGATGGTTATCTTTTTGACTCTAAGGAAATGAGAGGACCTTGGAAATTTGACATATGTAGCGTGGAAGATACAAAAGGGAGCACAGAAAATGTCAGGATAAGTAAAATACACACCTTAGTAGAATTTTATTCTAGTATGAAATATGCCAGAATAAATGATATTAGTTGATCTCAAAGAAACTCTCATATCTGAGGTTATTTCAATTCTTCTCTAATTTGAAAAATGAAGTGATCAAATAGCTACATTTTATTCCTTCTATATGAAAAATTAAAATCATGGCTGCAATGTATTTCTAACTGTGGGTAAACTTACTACACCAAGCTGATTTAAACTAATATGGTGTTCAGTATGGGAGTCCCACCTGAGGCTTGTTGCCAGCAGCATAAAGGCAGAAGGGGAGAAGCTGCCAAAAATGCTGTTACAGATGCTGTTTGGAGAAACTGTTGGAGCTGTTGGAAGCTGCTTGCTCTGTTTGGGTGTTCTGCTAGGGAATTTTGTCATGCTGGCTTTCCCAGTGAGCACTGGAGAATCTCCGCTTCTCATCTTTAGTGCTGCTTCCTGGCTTCACAGGGGAAAATATAAACTGCTCAGCATCATGCAAAAGTTTGTCACATAGGCTTTGTTGATGGGAACTCAGCTTTCCTCATTGTTAGAAGAACTCGGGACCTCACTGTTGCTGAGGATGTCTGTAGTACTTTTTGGAAGCTCTGGTGCTTACCTTGAGCATTGACTCCTACTTCCACTTCACATCCCTCAGATTGCTAGCGTAGATACTTCACATTGCTGACATAGACTTTGTAACTTTCACCACTGTCCCTTTGTGGCACAGATTTGTGGAGTAGAATAAAAATCTTCAGCTGGATTCTTTTGTGCTTGGTATGTGGATAGATTTCATGTTCTTGTTGTATGTGATTCTTTACTGAATCCTTATAAACTAATATCATAAAATGTGTGGTGTATTATATTCTTCCCTTTGCAAAAACTCCAAGCCAGGACAATGCCCATGACAGGAATGTACTTGAAAACTACTTTGAGTAAAATACTGGGGTTATTAGTATCACTAATGAAATAATTTAAAACAAGTTCAAAGTGTCTAGTCAAAATGAAAAGGAAGGCAAATGCTGTGAAGAGTAGAGAATATACTGCATCATGGCTTTTTTCTATGCAGTATTGATCATTCTACCATGACACGATTGAAGGGTCATGTGATTGTGAACAATGTTAAAGCACATTAGAGTAACTGGATTTGCAGTCAGACCTGCAAAATCAATCAATCAATGGATAAACTTAAAGGTTGTTATTCTATACAGGTATTTTTATTCTCATTTGTTAGTATGTATTTGGAAACAATTTCCAAGTATATGATTGTTAAAAACATACCTCAATGACTGTACTCTTTTAGAATATTTTGCTTAGTTAACACACCTATAATATTCAAATAATGGAACTAAACAAAAAAGGGGCTGCAGAAGAATGTTCATTTTGTATCTATGTATTCAAAATGGTTAGGATAGATATATAGTTACATTCTTTTAATGAATAGAGGGATTTGTTCTAATAGTGTTTGCAAATAGGATATCATGTCTTCATCTTGTACAGCAATTAAGCACTAGGAAGATTGTATGCAGTGTGTTAATTATTGAAACTGTCCTATACCAATTTGTTTTGAGACTTTCTCATTGCTATTTGTTTCTCGATAAAATTATGGAAAAAACATACCTCAATGAAGTGGTATTAATTATGAAATGAATTCTGAATAAATTTCAATTATCATTCATTTTCTTCAATATAAAAAACTTTTACGTTTAGAATTAACCTCCTTCATTCCCCTGAATATAGGGCCTAGATATTTCATTAATATTTATTTTCCCCAAATACTATACCAAGATATCAGTATATCTTTTCTGAACTAAATACATTCATCTCTACCTTGATGCCCAGAGAATCAAGTTCTTTCCTTCAATGACAAAAGGGAATTACATTGTATTAGCTTCCATAAAGATCTGAGACAATTGAAATTATACAAACTGCTTCATCTTCTAATTACTGTACAATCTTTTATCTCCTATTGTTATAATTAGCAGTGAAATTATTAACCTTTTATATATTCTGTCACAGAATTTGTTACCTTTATTGTCTTAAGTATATAAAATGGGCTTTCAAGAAATACTATCCATAGGATTTCTTTATATTCATGTTAATATATTATTGGTTCCTGTGTTAATGGTTCATAAAGTCTTTAAAGCAAATGTTGAAAATTTATTTTGACATAGATCACAGAGGTATATAAGTCTGGGTTGGCTTCACATCTAGATTTCTGTCTTATACTATGAAAAAATGTTGCTTATGGAGCTGCTCTAAAGATCACAGTTTAGGAAACAAAGTTTGAAATCACCAAGGAATGTAGAAAGAGAATTTGTGCTTATACGAAGTTCTGAACAGAGACTTTGTAGATGTAGCTTTTAAACTTATTTCTAATTCTGTGATATAATTGATATTATGCTGTAATACCTACTTTATTCATGATACAATTAGGTTTTTATAATAATTCCCAAAAGTTCAAGGTCTGTGGACTCTGCACTGTGAGGCCAGGACATAATGCCTTCTATTTTCCCTATTTGTTCAGTCTATTCACCAAAGGAGAGGATTGTTTTATTTCAATTTTCTGTTTCTTTTATTTTTTTAGATAAATTGAATTTAGATAAACCTTCAGAAATCTGTGCCAAGCTACATTTGTGAAACCAGAGTGCAGTTTTAGCTTATAGGCTCAGTTTGTTTTCTTCCTTTACCTGTCAGTAACAGTATCTTTGAAAAGTAAGAAAAATTTTTAAAAAGAAAATTTTAGAGGACACTAGCACAATAGTACTTCTGCAGGCATATTTATGGTCATTAAGCAAGTGTAAGGATCTCCTTTTGGATAAAGGTTTAGAAAGGGCTGATGTAATTGATGGTAGGTAGGAATCATCATGCATATTGATCACATACCTCAGATACCTGTCTTGCATATCACATAAAAAAGATAAAATTAGCGTGTTGAGAGTGTTTTTCATGTATTGCAGTAACTGTCCTTTAGGATTACATGAAAAACATCAGTAAGACCTTCTATATTAATGACATGATTGCTTCAAACTTTTGTTAGGCTTATGCATTTTAAAATGAAAAATATTCAAAAGAAGCCAAAATGAGAAGCCATTCATTTATTTACCCTTTGCTAACTATTTTGTCCTTTGATGACACAAGCCTAACCTTTGATTATAGCAGAGCTCTGTGTATGTGTTTCAAAAATTCTAGACAGTTAGGTCCATACCAGTCCTTGAATAATTCAGAAGATTATATTTGCTAGATACAATTTGGAGGGAGCTTTATATTTTTTATTTTTTAAAGAGAGTACAAAATAGTATTAAGACATATATTGCAAATGATATGTAATTTCTCTTAACAAAATAACATGGCTTTCACAGTATTTGTTGTACTGTACAATGCCAGCATTTGTTGTATTGTACAATGTGAACAAATAGTTGTTCACATTACCAGATTTACATATGCAAAATTGGAATAAAAAGGCTAAGAAGGAAAAAAATATAAGAAATCCAGAAGGGAAAAAGTAGAAAGCATTAAAAGTGGCAGACAAAACAAATAAGCATTATCTGGTCCTTTCCAGAGATCAACAGAATTCCACAGTACAATTGGCCAGACCACCCTGCTTACATACATAGATGTATCTCTTTCCCACTCTTGGAGGGAGTATTTACATATAATCTTTGACTCTTAATGAACTTACAATCACTTAAAATGTCACATTCATGCCTTCATCCTTCTTTTGCAGCTTTGAGGGATGGCATTTTATTTTTGCATTCTTTGTATTATTAAAACCTGAGATATATTTCTATGACAGAGAGAGTATGAGACTTTGAGTAATATGTACACAATCATTAATTAGGTGTGTTGAGTTGTCCTACAACAAAGGACCAAGAGACAAAAGAGAAAATAACACCTACATCAATGCAAAGTTTGGAGAAAAGCGACAAATGCACTAGGAATATGGATAGTTGCTTCAAATCACGGATATATAGAATATTCTTATAAAGGGAGAGTCACACCCTTACCTACCCTCTTACCTGTTGAGGTCAATATGGTTCAAGAAAGCACTTTTAATTCAGCCATGACAGAGGAAGGACCTGGCAAGTGTCTACTCCCACCAAGATAGCTTAGTCTTTAACTGCTAGAGAATACTGTGAATTTCACAAATTCTAAACCTAATTTTGGCAGGTACCAGATAATGACTCTTCTAAGAAACCATTACTTAAATTTTACTTTTACTTTATTCCAGTGACTTTAGAAAAATTTAAGTATTTATATTGAGGGAAACTTGCCCACATTTAGTAACATTTTATGTGCTGTCATAATAAATTATCTTCATATTCACAAAAAAAATAAATTTCAAAGTGGCCAGTGTAATGGTTCAGTAGAATAAGTGTGTGACTGGAAAACTCAAGGGTCTGAGTTCAATCCCCAGTTCTGCCAAAAAGAAAACCCATAAAATATCTTTATATTTAAAGTGGAATGATCTTTGATGCTTGCTACAGTAACTAATAATGCCACACTAACTACGAGAACTTATACATAAGTATTCAAATTACATTCTTTCAAGCTTTAGGAATTTCTGTTCTTCAATAATGTCTGTTAACAAAACTATAGAGAAAAAGTAATCTTTAGCTTTCACTATGTTCTTAGGCACATTTGTTGACAAATGCACTTGGTTAATACTGGTGCTCATCACTCCGTACTGAATATCAGATAATCATTTATAATTTTTGCTAAATTGTATAGTTTAGATTATATTTACTCAGAATATATGGGATGATAAGAATCAGCCCTGCTGGGAGCCTGCTTGTCATGCAAATTGTTAGTTTTCTTTGCAAAACTTGCTCAATCAGAACATGGGACTGCACAAAAGACCTAAATTTAGCAATATATCCAAGTGTTCACTTGTGAACTGTAAAGATACAGAAATCACATGATAGACTCTCCACTGCATTATGTATTTCATGCTGTTGCTGTAAGTGAATTTTTGAGAAAATTTTTGTTAGATTAATCGTCTGTGTTATGTTGTAGGAGTCTCATTGAAAAATATGTTTATACTTTGGCTAATATACAGAACAACATATGTGTTTCATTCAGGCAAACAATATTTATTTAATTACTTTTGTTAAATTATGTTATTTCTCAGATCTGTGGATAGTTTTTTCTCATGGGCAGAAATAAATCCAGTTCCTTTTACATTCACTATAGAGAAAACATGGAGGGTTCACTACTTATTGAATATATTGTAATTTGAAAAACAGCCTTTGTTTGGTGGTTATTTTGGAAATGTCAATTGATGTTCCTCTTTCCTCATTCTAATTTTATTCTTTATCTACATTGGATTCTTCACTGATTCATTTCATCAGTCTTGCCACTGTGTAATAAATCTATATTCATGGCTTAGTAAACAACTTGAGAAAATATTTCTCCAAAGTTTATATTAACACAACTTTCTTCTATGTAAGAAAGAAATGTCAATATACATATTTGCCCATGGTAATTATGTAAGTCACTTCTATTTAATTTAGAACACCAAATATAGGCATTATATCACAAATTTTCTGCTTCAACAGGTTAGGAGGTGTGAGATTATCTAGGATATTAGGAACAGGAAAAGGCAACTGCAAGCACAAAGTAATCTTTATTAGCTATATCTCATAGTCAGGAACAGTTAATATTTGGAAGGTTGATAGCTGAGATCATAATTGACATGTTATGAAATGAAACAGATATATTATCTCTGACCTGCTCTGTTTACTTTATAAAAGTCATACCTTCATTTATAAAAGAAACATCAATCAGGAACTTGAGTATGTGCCAGATTGACTCTAATTTGGAGGCTTAAGATGTTGATGGTGATATTTTAAGAGGGCTCTTTCTTCTTCTATTGGTCAACCACTATTGGGGTAATGATTGAAGCATACTGGAGTACCTATAAACAATGGCTATAATAAAGCAATCAACAAATAACAAATGCTAGAGAGGCTTTGGGGAAAAAGGAGCCCTGCTCCTCTGCTGGTGGGAATGTGGACTAGTAAAATGATTATGGAAATCAGTGTGGATTTTCCCCAAAATCTAGGACTGGAAATCCCATTTGATCAAGATATTATCAAATTTTTGAAAAGGACTAAAAACATCATAGTGGTATATGTACACCTATGTTTATAGTAGCACAATTTTTGACAGCCAAATCTTGAGAGCAACCAAAGTTGCCCATCACCTGAGGAAAAGATGAAAAAAGAAGTGGTAATTTTATACACTGGAGCATTACTCAGTTATAAAGAAAGGCAAACTAGAAGTGTTCATATGTAATTGGATACAACCTGAGGCTATACTCACAAGTGAAATAAACAAAACCCACATGCATAAATATTGTATTGTTTCCCTAGTGTAAGAACCCAAAAGAAGAAATAAAACCTGAAAAGCATAACGGATACACTTCAATAGAAAGTAACTCAACTAAAGGATTAATCAATGAAGAGGAGAGAAAGGAGAAAATATAACAAAAATCATAGGTGCAAAAGCACACAAGTATGCATTCAAGATGGAGGAGTTGATTGTACTAAGAATTTCCATCAGTTTTATGAGAATAGCATTTAATTTGTAGAATTCTCACCTTGACTAATTCTGTATGCAGATAACTGCAAACTAAGCAATTACATGGAGGACAGCAATGTGTAATACAAAAACTATCCTTGAAATACCTGTCATCTTGGTCTTCTAAATATGTACCATTTCTAATATCATATCAATTATTAATATACTCTCTCTAAAGTAATTTTTAAGAAAAAGTGTATAAAAGAAAAAGAAAGACAAGAATAAAAATTTAAGGTTTCTTGAAAGCATGTGGTACCATTAAATCATATGTCCCATTCTGTATAACTATATGTGTTAAACTGATCAACAGATTTGATGATTAATGTATATATTATATTATTCATTGTTAATCAGCTATTCTTGTTTCAACAATCTGTAATATATGTAATGTTGTGTGTTACCATGTTTCTGCATTTTTACTGTTATTCTTGCTTTTCTTTTTACTCTTCAAAACAAATGATAATTATAATTGAAAAATTACAGAAACAACACACTCATGTCATTTGTGACAACCAAGTTTAAGCTAGAGCACATTATGATAAGCTAAACACACCAGATACTGGAACACAAAAATGTGATCTTGTTTGTAATAAGCCTAAAAACAGTGATGTCAAGAAGTTGAGAGTGAAACAGAACCTACCAGAAACTGGGAAAAAGAGAACAGAAGAAAGGAAGAGCTTCAGTGGGTGAAACTCGAATTACACTTAGGAGGTGCAATTCCGGGGTGATGTTGCAGAAGAGGGTAACTACAATTAACAATCATTTTTTTTGCACATTTCAAAATATTTAGAGTTCTCTTAATCCTAACTCCAAAAAAGTACATTTGGAGGTTCTTTATATGCTAATTACTGTGGTTTAGTCATGACACAATGTATATTGAAGCATTACATTTTCCTTCTAAATATGTATTGTTTTTATGAATTTATTTTAAAATATTGATGAAGAAAGAATACTGTTAACTAATTGAATATAGTAAAATAGCACAGAATTGAATAACAGAGCTATGAAAATAAACTAGATCAATCAGATAAGACAATATAAAGAATAAAGCAAAACATAAGATAAAGTATTGATTATGACCTGCTAGCCTGTATAACCCTAGGCTAGCAGAAGCAGTGTATGTTCATCTCTAACAAAGTTTTGACTCACAAGACCTAATGTACAGCATTGTCAGATCTGAAGATTATGTTTCAGATGAACCAGAAATCAGTAGTTTAAAAATGTTATTTCTGGGACTGGTGAGATGGCTCAGTGGTCTAAAGCACCTACTTAGAACAAGCTTAGCGAAGCACAAGGACCACGGTTCAATCCCCCAGCACCACATGCCAGCCAGCCCCGCCCCCTGGTGGGCTGAGCTGGCCACACACACACACACACTAAATAAATGTAAAAAAATATGTTATTTCTTGTAATATTTACAGGCTATCAGCTTAATTAAAATGTACTTTATTGTGAAATTGAACAAAACACACTAAAATTATGTATTTTGACAAAATTTTTGTTTTTCTACAAGCTATTTTCAACAATGAAGATGTATAAAATGTACCAATCACTTTTTATGTAAGGATTTCTTAAGTTTCTCCTTTGTACTAGTACTACTTAAAACAACAAAAATAAATTGCTATAAATATTATTTAGGTATGTGGAGACTCATTCCTCAAACAGTAGCATTCAGGATGTTAAGATACAAGAATTGATATAATCTTAAGGTAAGACATGGGTACATAGTGAGTTCAAGGTCAGTCTGAAATGCACAGTGGGTTCCTGTTTAAGAAACAAACAAATAAACAAAAAAAGCCAAACAAAAGAAACTGCTGTTTGTTGTCATTGATCAATATAAAGTGACTTGTTATATAATACTATTGCCCAAAACCTGTCATGTTAATCCATTTCTAACATTTCTATGTCATTTGTTACTGTCTATAATCCTAATTGCTTTGATGGGATCTTTTTGAAAAGTCTTTGCCCATGTGGACAATGAATCTGTCTTCATCATTACATCCCATAAGTTGGCTCTAGCTGGATAATGTGCTTTCTGGTTCCTCTGTCTCCAGAGTTTGATCAGTTACTTTTTTCACCCTGAAATTCTCTTTTCCTATTCACCCTTTGCCCACATATATCATTGCTCCACTTCACTTACTTTTTCTTTAGCTTAGTTAAATCAACATTCCCCACCTTCCTGTTCTGTACAAACACCATTTCCAACTATCAATCTCAAGTTATATGCAATTTTTCTTACCAAATGTGTAGCAACAAAATAATATTTGTTGATTCTCCTCATACAGTCAACTGATTTTGTAGCCATTTATTGTGTTTACTTTTTTCTATTCAAAACAAAAAGTAACAACAAACATAAAATAAATCTCCTTCCCCTTCTCACTCCCTCACACCCTCTGCCTCTAAAGACCCTTTCCCATTATAAGCCTTATTCATACTCATTTTAATCACAGCTTTTGACACTGGCTGTGACTGTTAGGTTCTCAATTCTTCTCCCTACTGCCTTCACCCTCAGTTTCCTATTTCCAAGAGATCTGTCCCGTTGATCTAAATTTCTTTACCCTTCTATTTGTACTATGAACAGAGATTTGATTAATTTTGTAAAGTCAAAGGTAACCATGTTCTTACATTCCTGACTTTTGTATACAAAGCCAATTGATCAGATAGAGCAATCTCTTATACAACAAAGCATATAAACATGGATATGTTGAACTGCTGTAATACTTTCCCTCTACTTTTACAAAAATGCTTACCTGGAGATTCAATGAAGATAACCTCTCTTCCTGGATCTCACTTCTCCCTTCCCCCTCTATCTTCCCTATCTGTGGATGTCCCTACCAATTTCCATATTCTAAACTCTGGTTATTGTTTGTGCCTCTACACAATGATTTTCAGATAACAAGATTTCTGACAAAATGCAAGCAACAAACTAGCCTTTTTCTCTTAAAATCTGAGTAAAAATCTACTAAGAGTTTACTAAGTCTATCAAACCCACTTGTTCACAGATTTCTTTTAGTGCTATTATTTCTTTGCTGACTTTTTGTTTACTTGATTTATCCCTTCATGAAATAAGGTGTTAAATTTCCCTATTCATATTGTATTATTCCTCATCTGATTTTTCACGTTAGTCAGAAGTTGTCTTATATAGCTGAGAGCTGCTATATTTGGTACAAATGTATTTATGATTGTTATCTCTTCCTCTTTCACATTTCTCCTAAAAAGTATGTAGTGACCTTCTAATTTTTGATGATTCTTGGTTTGAAGTTTACATTATCAGCAACCAGAATGACTACTCCAATTTTTTCTGGGTTCCTGTTGCATAGTGTATTGTTTTCCACCCTTTGAATTTAATTTTATAAATTTCCTTTTGTGTTAAATGTGTTTCTACTGTAAAGCATATTGTTGGATTTTGTTATTTGACCCACTCTGCCGTCAGCTTCTTTTCATTTACACCAATTTCAGGGCATTTATATTGAGGGTTATAACTGATATGAATTAGCTTATTTTGTCAAGTTATTTTTCTGCTGTAGGCTCCCTATTTTTCCCCTCTGTTTATTTGTTTGCTTTGTTTGGTATCTTCCTTTATATTGATAGTATTGAACTGATTATTATTTTTTTCTCTTTCTAGAATATCTGCCAGTATTTTTTGGCTAGATTGGTTTTATAGTCATGCATTTCTTCAGTTGTTTTAATTCACTTCACATGGAAGTAATATAATTCCCTATTAATCTTCATACATAGTTTTGCAGGGCACATCATTTTGTATTTGAAGTTCCTTTCTTTCAGGTCCTGAGATACATCACTCCAAGCTCTTCTTGACTTGGTGATTTGTAATGAGAAATCTGCCATAATCTGTTGGGCTTTCCATCACTGGTGTTCTGTTTCTTTTTCTAACAGCTCTTAATATTCTGTTTTTTGTTGTTAAATTTCTAGGATCTTGATTTTTATGTGTCTGGCTGCAGATTTCTTTTGGCTATTGCTAGTCAGAGTTCTGTATGTCTCACTTATCTGTACATCAGATTCATCTTTTCATGCTTGCAAAATTTTCTGTTACTTCTGGAAATACTCTACGCCATTTGTGTTGACTCTTAATTTTTCCTTCACACTTCTCTGTCTTATTTTTTTTCACCATCTTGCAGCCATTGAACTGTCAATTCCAGATTCCTTCTTATTTTTAAGAGAATTTGCCTTTTGTGATTGCTAGCTGAAATACTGTCTTCAAGATCTGAAAGTCTATCTTGTTCCATCAAGAGGTTTTGCCTGCTTTCAATGAAATTCTTAATTTCCTTGTTATCTGAATCTGTTTTGTGCATTCTGCTTTTAATTCTTTCCTGTAGATTCAACACCTAGTACTGACAATGAAAATAGCTATCAAAAGCATCTGAATGGTACTTACAACTACAGAGGGCTTTTATATGTTACCTAAGTGTGAATGTAATGGGGCCATGGAGATAGCTCAGTGGTCTAAAGCACCTGCTTAGAAAAACTTAGGTAGGTGCAGAGTACCACGGTTTGATCCCCAGCATCACATGCCATGCCAGTCCTGCACTCAGGGTGGGATGAGATGCCAAAAAAATAATAAATGTGAATATAAGAAGGCAGCTTTAGAACTAAAGGAGGGTGGGAGTAAGCATTCTTTGTGGTTGTTGATCTGACTGTCTCAACCCACAGAACTACCAGCTGCTACATAACAGGAAACCATTCTAGCTGAAGTCATGCTGTACGAGGTAATGCTGCTTTCTTTGTTAATCTTTATTTAGATGGCTAAAATCTAATAAATAGTATAGATTCTTACCAAGCAGTCTAAAAATTCTAAGTACAAAAATAAATGTTGCCAGGTCTTTTCCACAGTTTTATCTTGAAAGAGCAAGCAGGATGGTTGTCCCATAAATAGATGGCTTTATGCCATATAAAAGAGGTTATTTGAGGGATAGGGATAGCAGAGGTAAAAATGAATATGCCCTGATACTACACAAGAAAAAGTATTTTGAGATTTAAACCACCTATCCATGGAGACATTGAAGGACAGCAGGTGAGGATAGCCTGCCAAACATCAGAAAGCATTTTTAGAGGCTACTACTGGTGAGATTAATTTTCTATGCATGTCCAACCATACTACTCTTAGTTTGGGTTTTACAAGAATGATAACACCCAGTAGAACATTTTAGTAATCAATGAAACTAACAAATGAAGCTCTCCTATCGTTAAAGAATTGGAATTCCTGGCAGGAAAATGCAGGTTGTAGGTCACAACGTGGTAGATTTTAGCTGGTGCATTCACTGTTTTTTACTTCAGTAAGAACAGAAATATTGCACAGTTTATAGTCTGTGATTTTCAAAACATGCATACTTTTTGGACAATTATTGCTTTCTTCTGTGGATTGAAATGTGAGAAGTCCTCTCACCTTTATAGGCATGCATACTAGCTAAACTGAAAAGAGGATTTATTTTACTGTAAAGAGCTTGTCAATCTTTTGATATAAGACAAAACCACCATGATGTTAGCAGTTCCTTTTTGCCATCTTATATCTTCATGTCCTTTCTGCCTTGATGCCAGTGCTATGGAGAGAATCCCTGATATCAAAATTAATCTCTCCAGTCCTGGCCCCTGCTTCTGCCTGAGAAGCTTCTTTAATCTGCTGAGCTAACTGGCCTGCCTTCTAGGTTATGATTCTTCATTCACAAACTGAGAGCACACTCTTCCCAATGGTTTTCTCTACTTATATACATAGATGCAAGAAAACCATAAGGAAGACATGGTCAGGCAACTTCCTAATTGAGTCCGTGGTTGTGGTTTTCCATGGACCTTAGTAACAGGGGTCCAATGTTCATCTGACCTCCACAGTCTCCTATTCTTTCTGGAAGGCACTGTGACATTTTGCATCCCTGGTGATCAGAGTTATTACAGCATCACTGTCCAGTAGTCCCAAAGGATCTGATAAATTGCTTTTCCTTTGTCTACAATAACCTTAGCAAAACATCTTAGGTCCTTATGTGGAAGGATGGAAGAGAGATAGACTGTACAAATTTTTGCTGGTGCACTAGGTTTCTTCCACAATGCCCCCCAAACTCTCCTTCATTCAAGGAACAGGCTTAAATCCAGGAACTAGAAGAGAGGACAGGATTCTCTATTTCTATGGTTGAAAGTAGGTTGCAATTAACTTGCCCTCAAATTTTTCAATTAAATAAATCATGTCCAATTTTAATAGGATCCTGTCTCATTCACATTTGGGAACACTATGGCTCATCAGCAAACTCCTTAGGGATAAATGTGTTGGGCTATTTTGATCACTGTTTTGCTTCTGCTGTCTATTACAGTAAGTGTGGTGCATGCACCTTGCCTTTGGTGATTAAGTGCTGCCAATTAACTAATGTGACTATATCATGAATCGTGTTAATGATCCTCAAGGTTCCCAACTGGGTAGCTATAGTCACCACTGTAGGATCTGGAATGCAAAGAAGAGCAATGGCAGGGCTCTCTAGGGATGCTGGTGCTTCTCTCATGAATGAATTTCTCACAGTGTTAGAGAAAGTGCATTTTCTGGATCATCCAAGGGTAGCAGATTACAAATCCATTCCAGTATACTTATTATCCCACGTATCTAAATTCCCTAGTCAAAAGTAAAACATGGAATATTGGGAATTGCAAACTCATTAAGAGTTAGCCATCTTTTGATCCATACTGCTGTCAACCAGTGAAATAAATTAATAACAATTTTTTCTTCCATGAGCTAGAACATTATCAGTTCATATGGACAAACTTGCCATATCCAAGTGCACGTTTATGCCATCATTGTAGGATATCGTTAAAATCTATTCCCTTCCTTACTCATCAGGCTTTGCTTAACATTAAAAATCTTAAGAAGTTCTTTGGAAGTATAGTGGGTCTTGGCATGGGCTACCCTGTGTCCCTAATTCTCAGAGCCTTCTGTGACCTGAG
This sequence comes from Octodon degus, assembly GCF_000260255.1. Taxonomy (NCBI): domain Eukaryota; kingdom Metazoa; phylum Chordata; class Mammalia; order Rodentia; family Octodontidae; genus Octodon; species Octodon degus. The sequence goes on from NW_004524917.1 coordinate 571,846, forward strand.
ACTGGTCATAGACCTACAGGCAAGAGTGGAGAGGGTGTCAAAATGCTCATCTGTGGTCAACACAAGATTAGTTTTCTCAAGTAAAGGAGGTAAAGCATAGGCTTAGGGTTTGTGGGAGGAGATACCTCTGCTACTCTAAATAGAAAATTTTTTTCTATGGTAAAATAGTCTCATTAATGTCTAGGAGTACAAGCAGCTCAGCCTTGTCAGGATCATCCCAAGTGTCTCCATCCCAGTTTTTGGATCTCATTCTCTTCCAGTCAAAGCCACCAGTTTTCACTCAAACACTGCATTAAATTTACAATGCCCTTCAACCAATCAAATTGTGAGGTCCTGTGTTTGGCATGCAGCATTCTAAGCCCTGTGGCTGAAGGAGAGAAGATTCTCAGGACACAGGAGATTTCTTTCATTTCTTTCTCTGCAGTATTGAATTTGAAATGTTGTGCTCTTTATTTTCATTAAGTTTTTCCTCATAGAAGATTTTAGATTTCTTTCACTTGTTTTTTTCTTTGTTTTTGCATTGAATGCAAGGCATACAGGGTCTTGCTACACAGATTGGACTCATGGTGATTCTCACTATATCAAACACTAGGGTTCAAGGCCTTTGCCACTACCCCCAGTCTCAATTGCCATCCTAGCACACCCAGGGGGCAGGGCTGCCAAGGCACTCTGGGGATTGAACCCCAGGTCCTTTGTCTGCCTAAGCAGGCACTTGAATCTTCTACGCTATCCAGCCAGCCCTCCTTTGCTTGTTTTAAGCTCCTTATTCATGTTCACTAGTTTGTGAACAGATGCTAGGAGTAACAATCTATCATTATCCTCTTCTGCCAAAAGTATTCAAAAGTGTCACACTCAGAGATACTAAATTCCCTACATCACCCAGGCAGAGAAATAGTATAATCAATGGATCTACAGTGAATATTACTTGAAACAGTTCCCAGCAAGTATTATCATTCCATGGCAGAGTATCAGAAGGAGACTTTATGTTAATTTTATATTTCATCTGATTAGAGAGTTCCTACTCCAGAAACCCTTAATCCGTTATATATTTTTATCTTTTCAAGGCTCTTTCTTTAAAGGCACTCCTGGTACTTAAATTTGTATCAGTCAATGCTCAGTTAAGAAATTGTTTTAATGTAAGACATAAATGTACAGGTAGGTTTCTAGTGGTTGCCTACAGAGCTGGGTGTGGGTGAGTACAAAAGGGTTTTCTATGCTCTGAAGTCCTGAAGTGTCCAGTCAAAGATAGGAGGCCATGTCCTTACACTCATAACCTGTGAGTGCTTCTCAGGAGCCACAAGGGATGATGTACTGGGAGCACAAAAATCTACCCTGGCAGCTAGGAGAAGATGTTCCAGGTGTAGAAGACTGACACCCTTCTTAAAAAAGAAAATCAGCCCTTTCTTCTTAGTTTCCCTTTTGTTCCATTCTTGTTGGGAGCAGGTGAAGCTGGAAATTCATTGTATGTGTGAGACAAGGACTAGATAGGCATCATTGCCTAACACAGTCTAGCTACCTCAGTTCTGAGAGAAGTATCCTGACTGGTATATTCCAGCTGTCAGTCACTATACATTCTGGTCACATGATATTAACTTTGCCAAGGAATAAATGAATGCAATTACTGTTGTTTTTGGGGGTTATTGCCAAGCAGAAACCTGGCTCCTCCCACCTGTCCCAGATAGTGTCTTCTTGTCTATCTTTTCCTCATTCCCACTGCCTTTCTCTTCAAGGTATTCTAAGGTCTAATGGAATCTTATGTTTGGTGTCCAAGAAGACACTCTTTATATGTGGCAAGTGGACAGCAGGAACACTTCCTGACATCCCTGAACAGGGTTGGGTGGTGAATTCTGTACAGCCAATACTCAGCACAGATGTGAAAAGGTACTGGAGTACTAGATATAAAGTGGAGATGGTGGCTCATCAGGGCTAAGAAGCAAGTTCGCTGGGGTGAGTAACAGGATCCATCAGGCCAGAGAAGCAAAGGAGCTTGAAGAGAGAATAAGTTTAAGAGAAGACAAAAGGAAGAAATTTAGCTTGTCTTCTGCATGGTTAACAACCTAAGTTTGCACACCAAAATTAGAGAAAAAGGAGGGCTACAAGGAAAGCCAACATTTTGACCCTAGTCTTCTAAGTTCAATTAAGACTCAGGACATATGAGAAACTGTACTGTAACGTCATGTAACTCGGTAGTGTCCCAAATTTTCTGATCAAGAAGATTATGGGGCCAAAGAGGAAAGAGATCAATGATGTAGAGTGTGCCTAAGGAGAGTCACATGGGGAGAAGACACTCTCTCGAGCTTTCACAGAGAGCACATTGGCCAAGCATTGGCCGTGACTCATTCACATGGCTGCACTGACAAAGGTTGTACAATCTGAGATACAGGATCTCAGGATAAATCCTGAGGGCATTTCACTGACCTTCTCAGACCAAAAAGCTACAACTCTTGTTGCATAGGTCCTGCTTTACCTTGGTCTTAACCATCCAGTAGAAAATTATGAAGAACAAAATATAGGAAATAAAGCCATACTGTTAAGTTGAGCTGTGGGGGACTCAGGTCAATAATTTCTGACATTGCCAGTTAAACAGAAAACCCAATGCTATTATGGGCTACTGGACTCTTTTAGAATATTTTGCTGAGTTTACAAACCTATAATATTCAATAACAGAACTTAGAAAAAATGGGGTATGCCTATGAATGTCCATTTTGTATCTGTGTATTCAAAGTGGTTGGGATAGATATATAGTTGCATTCTCTTAATGAATAGAATGATTTGTTCTAATGGTGTTTGTAAATAAGATCACAAGTCCACTTCTTGTACAGCAATTAACCACTAAGAAGAATATATGCAGTGTATTATTTGTTGAAACTGTACTTCCGATTTGATTTGAAACTGTCTCATTGCTATCTGTTTATCAATAAAACTTCAAAAAAAATAAATAAAATAAAATTTTTAAAAAAAGGAAGAAATTTACAGTGTGTTAAAAATGGGACAAATAGTAACTCAAGAATTGCAGAAATATGTACAAGTAGCAGTGATTTTATCATGCTTGATCCCAGTATTTACTTTTGTTTTCTGGATTGTAGTTTGAAGGTGTCTTACGAACACAAATGATTTCATGAACAAATCTTGTTTGAAATCATGTCCCAAGGCTGAACAAGACAAGGAAGGTGGACCAATGACACCCTAAAAGACAAAGCTTGAACCCTCTACTTTTGTTCTATAAAATAAGGAGCAATGGGCAATTAAACAGAGGTTTGTCCACCGTAGAAGTGTTTCCCCATAAATTTCATTTCTCATTTAGTGCCTTTGGCTGCCCTTGGTCACATAACACTTACGATGCTCCAGCATATACAGGTGCTGCCTTGCAAAAGTTTTGTAAAACTTTTTATATTTCCCTATCATGGAGATTCCAAATCATACTCAAGTTCAAGGAATTGTTGAAGATTCTCATATGATCAAAATTCAATTACAAAAACATAAGTAGGAATATTTGCCTACAAATTTCACACTTCATAATCAATTTTACTTGACAGTATATAGTATTAACTTTATAAATTCTACAAAAGACAGAAGTACAGCAGCAGAAAAAAAATACCATCAAGTAAAAGAAAAAAGTATGGGAAAGATTCTATGGACAGATCTCCATTCTGCACAATGGAAAGGACCCAGTTCTATATTTACCTGGAGTAGAGGGTATTTTTGTGTCTTTCCAGAAAATGACCTATTTGGGTATGAGGGTGTGTTGTCAGGCTGTACCACAAAGCCAGGCCTAGAGAAGAATTCATCAGGGATGAGGCTAAATTGAACCTGGGGTATACTGAAAGAACTGAAAAAATTGAAATCTAAGGTCCTGGGGAGAGCATCCAGCTACCCTGTGCCAGCAGAACCTGTCTGGCCAAGACCAGGCACAGCATGGGTGAGACCCTCTTCCACCCCCTTGGGATATCCCACCACCACAAAGCAGTTCCCCTTGCCCAAAGCCAGTGAGAACTTCTGCTGCATTCTCGGGACCGCCAGATCCAGCCCTAGCCCAAGCCTCGTAAGTGTGTGGGAGAGCTTCCCTCTCCCTCCTACTACTGTGTTTATGCTCCACCCAAACACAGCTGAATACACATTACACATTTGTCCCCCTCAGACTCAGCTCAGGCCTGGCATACAGGCTTGGGGTGAAACTCTGCAGCTGCAGTCCCTGCAGAGAGAGTAGGGAACAGAATCACCCAGCTAACAGGAGCAGAACATCTTGCCAGAGGGGCACAACTGATTCATTCCCAAGGGTGGCAGTAGGAAGGAGCTGAGCACAGCAGCCAGACCCAAGCCAGGCACAGCTGGATAAACTCAAACTTTGTAGATCTGCACCCGAATTTCAGTAGGTGCTAAGGTTATTACTGCACCAAAGCTCTACAACAAAGGTCAGAAGACAGTGCTATACAACATGACAATGAGAAGAAGCAAAATGCAATCTCAGACACCAAGCCCACTCATGACAAGTGCAGAGGACACTAACACAGAACATACAGAATACCAAGTAACCTCAACACATTAAAAACACACTGAGACATATAATAGTCAAGGTCCCAGAAGTCCAGAAGAAGAAGAATATACTGAAAGATGCTAGAAAAAGAAGCAGATCATATTCACAGGAAAACACATCAGAATTATGGCCAAATTCTCTTCACAAACCATGAAGCCAAGAAGAGCATGGAGCAGAGTACTTCAAGTCCTCTATGAAAACAAATTACAGCCCAGACTACTATGCCCTGCAAAACTCTCTTTCAAGTTTGATAGAGAAGTGAAATACTTCCATGACAAAGAACAACTAAAGAATTTCATGATGACAAAGCCAACCCTACACAGGCTACCGAAAGATGTTCTAGAGAGGGACCAAAATGATCAGAACTCCATGAATGAGATCAGAAGCAACCAACTAAATAGAGCAAACAATTAAATACAGGACAAAAAGGAGTAAACAACAGGTAAATAACACGTCAATCATAAGTCAATACATCTCAATTCTTACCATCAATGTAAATGGACTCAATTCACCAATTAAGAGGAATAGATTGGCACAGTGGATTAGGAAACAGAATCCAAGCTGGAGAGATAGCGTAGCAGTTTACACATTAGGCTGTACAGTGTGAGTTCATAGGTTCGAGTCCCGAGTCTTCCTTTGGGCTGGGGAGATGGCTCAGTGGAATAAGCACTTCCCTGGCAAGCACAAGGGACCTGAGTTTAATCCCCAGTTCTGAAAAAAAAAAAAAAAAGGAATCCAACAATATGCTTTTTGCAAGAAATACATTTGACCGATAAAGACATTCATAGGCTGAAAGTCAAAGAATGGAAAACAATACTACATGCCCCAGCACTTCAGAAAAAAGCAGGGGTAGCAATTCTAGTCTCAGACAGTCGTCTCAATTTCAAACCAAGAATGATCAAGTGAAATAAAGAAGGCCACTATATACTGATTAGGGAAAAATACAAGAGGAATAGGTAACACTCAAAAATATGTTTGCACCAAGCACACAAGCACACAAGCACCCAACTATATAAAGCAAATCTTAATGGACATGAAAAATTTAATATCCAATACCACAATCTTCACAGGAGACCTTACCATCCCCTTATCCCAAAAAGATAGATCAACCAGACAAAAAATTAGTGAAGAGGACCCTGGAAGCATTTCATTCCGGGCGGTGCAGGCGCAGAGGTGTCCATGATGGCTTCAGGGCTGGGCGGCTGACCTCTGGGCGAGGAAGGGGCCCAGCATCCAGGATCTCGGCAGCTGCACCATAGCTACCCCTGCCACCTCCTCCAAACATTTCAAGAAGTTTCACAATATCTTCTGCGGCCTCCATGAAGACCTACAGGGAGTGCCTGAGCAACTGCTGGGCACTGCCAGGGCTGAGGAGAAGAAGTTGATCTGACATTTTGATGAAAAGCAACAGGCAGCAAATGAAATGCTGGCAGAGATGGAGGAGGAGCTACGGTATGCACCCCTGTCTTTCTGTAACCCCATGATGTCTAAACTGCGAAATTACTGGAAAGACCTTGCCAAGCTACACCAGAAGTGAGAAGCTTGCCTTTGACAGCGGGGCCTGGGAGCCAAGGAGAAATGAAGTATGGCACCTACACTGTGGAGAATGAGCAGATGAATCGACTATAGTCTCACAGGGCACTGCTTCTATGAGGCATGGAAGCCTCAACCGCACCACCCAGAGCATTGAATGGTCACATCGGATTGCCACAGAGAATGAACCAATTGGCTTAGGAATCATAGAAAAGCTGGGCCAGCAAAGCAACCAGCTGGAGAGCACCAAGAGCAGGCTGGAAAACAGAAGTGAAAACTTGAGCAAAAGTAGAAAGACTCTCCATTCAATGTCTAGAAAACTGACAACCAACAAGTTGCTGCTTTCCATCATCATCCTGGGCAGCCTGGTTTATTACAAGTTCTTTTGCAGGCACTGAAGTTCCTGTAGGGAGAGGGGCTTTGTGGGCCAAAACTGTGACCCTGTGGATACGAAGTTTTAGGCAGGATGTGTACTAAGCGTGTTGCTGCTGTGGGCTGACAGCTCAAGGATGCATTGTACAGCCAGACTGTGGGAAGAGGGTTTCAGACAGAAAGCAATGTAAGTGTGAAGGAAAAGCGACAAGGCCAGTATGATATACAAAGGTAATAAAAATTTATGATCTCTCCAAATTAAAAAAAATAATAATAATGAAGAAGTAGCAGAACTGAACCAGAACTTGAAACAAAAGGAATGGGTGGATGTATACAGAGTATTCAACCCAAACACAGCTGAATACACATTTTTCTCAGCTGTACTTGGGTCATTTTCTAAAATAGACCACATACTGGTCCATAGGTCATGTTAAAGTATATGTAAGAAAACAGAAATCATCCAATGCACATGATTTCACCACAGTGCAATGAAACTAGAAATAAATGATAAAAGAAACCAGAACAAAACCCTAAATAAATGCAAATTAAACAACACCCTACTCAGTAAACAATGGGTCACAAATGAAATTAAACAAGAAATTCAACAATATATACAATTCAGTGAAAATTCAAGCACAACTTATTGGAATTCATGGGATACTATTAAAACAGTTATCAGAGGGAAATTCATAGCCGTGAGCTCACACATTAGGAAAACAGAATGGGAACAAATAAACACTCTAATGATGCACCTGCAACAAATAGAAAATGAAGCGCAAACCAAACATGGAGCTCAAAGACTAGAAGAAATAAAAAAAGATTAGAGCAGAAATTAATTCAATTGAGATGAAGAAAATAATTCAAAGAATTAATGAAACAAGAAGCTGGTTCTTTGAAAGATTAAATAAAATCAATAAGCCCCTAGTTAATCTCACCGAAAAGAAGAAAGAAAAAATTCAAATACAAGCAATAAGGAATGAAAAGGGTGTAATAACCGCAGACCCAGGAGAAATTCATAAGATTATCAATAACTATGTTGAGAATGTTTATTCCCACAGAATAGAAGCCACAGATGAAATGGTTAGATTTCTACAAAGGTAAAAATTACCAAAACTGAATCAACAAAATATAACCACTCTTAATAGCCCAATAACAGCCAATGAAATATGAGATGTATTAAAAAAAAAACCTACTGACAAAGAAAAGTCCAGGTCTGGATGGATGCACAGCTGAATTCTACAAGACATTTACAGAAGATGTAGTCCCTATATTCCTCAAACTCTTCAGTGAAACTGAAAAGAAAGCAATCCTCCCAAAATCAATCCTGGAGGCAAGTGTTATACTGATACAAGAACCATGGAAACATGTAACTAAAAAGAAAATTACAGGCCAATCTCCCTCATGAACATAGACACAAAAATTCTCAATAAAATCCTACCAAATAGAATACAGCAAATCATGAAGATCATAAACCATGACCAGGTTGAATACATCCCAGAGATGCAAGGATGGTTCAATATTCAAAAATCTATAAATGTAATACACTATATCAATAGAGGAAAAACTAAAATCAACATGATCACCTCAATTGATGCACAAAAAGATTTTGACAAAGAGCAACATTCATGCATGTTCAAAATCTTATAGAAAATTGGAATAGATAGCCTCTACTTCAATCTGATGAAATCCACTTATGGAAAGCCAATGGATAACATAATTCTAAATGGGGAAAATCTGAAATCTTTTCATCTTAGACCTGGTACAAGACAAGGATGTCCTTTATCACCCCTCCTATTCAATATAGTTCTGGAATCATTAGCTACAGCCATTAGATAAGAGAAAGAAAGAAAAAGAATAAGAATAGGTAAAGAAGATATTAAATTCTCATTATTTGCAGATGACATAATACTTTAATTTGAAGATCCAAAAAACTCCACCAAAAAGCTACTAGAATTAATACAGAAATTCAGTAGCATAGGATACAAAGTCAATACCCCTAAGTCAATAGCATTCCTATACACAAATAACAAACACACTGAAAGGGAAATTTTAGAAAAAAAATACCTTTTACAATGGCACTGAAGAAATTGAAATACCTTGGAATTAGTCTAATAAAAGAAGTCAAAGATCTTTTCAAGAAAAATTACGGTACTCTTAAAAAAGAGATCACAGAGGATTTCAGAAAATGGAAATATATTCCAAGAACCAGCATTGTGAAGATGGGCATACTCCCAAAATGATTGCACAGATTTAATGGAATTCCTAACAAACTAGCACCAAAATACCTCACAGACCTACAGAAATCATTCGTAAAATTTATTTCTAACCAGAAAAGACCTAGAGTAGAAAAGACAATCCTGGATAACAAAGACAAGGCAGGAGGCATTACAATTCCTGACTTGAAATTATACTACAAGGCTACTATAATAAAGTCAGCATGGTACTGGCAATGAAACAGACCTAAGGATCAATGGAATAGATTAGAAAATGCTGAAGCCTCTATAAACACACTAAGCCACCTTGTGTTCAAAAAAGGGGCTAAACATACTCACTGGAATAAAGATAGCCTCTTTGACAAATGGTGCTGGTAAAACTGGCTCTCTACATGCCAAAAACTGAAACTTGACCCAGGTCTATCATCATGCACTAAGCTAAAGTCAAAATGGATTAAAGATTTACACATTAAAACAGAAACACTAAATCTCCTGGAAGACAAAGTAGGAGGAACTCTTGAAGACATACGGATAGGCAAAGAGTTCATGAACAAAAATCAAATTCCATAGGAAACACTTCGAAGAATTAACAGCTTTGACATTCTTTATTGAGAAGTTTTTGCATGTCAAAAGAAAATACCAACAAAGTGAAAAGATAACCCAAAAATTTGGAAAAAATCATGACAAATAAGAAGTCAGTCAAAGGTATATTCTCTATAATTTATAAAATTAAAAAAAACACTAGGGCCCCAAAATTTAAAGAACCAATGCAGAAATGGGCATCAGAGATGAACACACTTCTCAGAGGATGAAATTAAAAAGCAAATAAATATGCAAAAAAGTGCTCCACATCACTAGCCATCCTTGAAATGCAAATTAAAACAACACTGAGATATCGTCTCTCACCAGAAAGAATGGCTATCATAAAAAAAATCAACCAACAACAAATTTTGGAAAGGAACCGTTCTCCACTGCTTGTGGGAATGTAGACTGTTGCAACCATTATGGAAATCAGTGTGGAGACTCCTTGGAAAACTTGGACTGGAAATCCCATTTAAAATAACTATTCCTCTACTGGGAATTTTCCTGGAGGATCTGAAACATCATGTCATAGTGATATATGTGTGCCTATGATTATAACTGCACAATTTATGATAGCCAAATCTTGGAAACAACCAAGATGCCCATAACCTGAGGAGTGGATGAAAAAGATGTGGTATTTTTATACAATGGAGTATTAATCAGTGATAAAGAAAGATGTACTCAAAGCCTTTATACTTAAGTGGATGCCACTGAAAGATATACTCATAAATGAAATAAACCAGACACACGTGTGTTTGACTGACTTTATCAGATCCAAAAGCTACATATAGTTCCCCTAGCATAAGAACTCAAAAGAAGATATACAAATAGAAAGGTATAATACAATTAAAAAGAAAGCAAGAACTTGAGGACTAGATAAATGAAGAGAGATCAAGTGCAAGAGCTAGGAAACATGACAGAGGCAAGCCATACAATTATATATACAAGACGGATAAGGAAATGATCCTGAAAATCTTCAGAAGATTTATGAATCTACCAGTTAATTGGAAGGATTCTCACCCTAATTAACTATATATAATGACACCTGTGAACTAAGCAACTGCACTGCAGATGACAATTTGTAATAGTAGGTTCATGCTTGGAGTACCTGTCATTCTGGTCTTCTGAATACACACTGCTTCTCATGACATGCCAGTTGCTGTGCAGCTATCTCTTGTTCAGATCATTGCTTAAAACAGAAGAGGGTGGTGAATGAAGGCAGGAAACAGGAAAAGGAGTGTTGCAGGACTGTCCTGCAACAATGTTGTATACGGTTAGATTTCTGGACTTATGTGTAAAAATAAATAATTCTTTATTCCTATTTCTTAAAATATAGTTTAAATTTTAAAATTTTTTGTCATATTCTGTAGGGACTTAAATTTCAACATATCAATACTTGATGAAAAATACCTGTTCCATGTTATACCTAAGATGTTTGATATTCAGACAGATAGTGCAGTTAAATTCAACAGCCTAGGTTATGTGGTAATAACAATAAGCTTCTCTTCTGGAGGTTTAACAACCTAAGTTTTCTGACCAAAATTAGAGAAAAGGAAGGGCCAAAGGAAAGCCAACATTTTGGCCCTAGCCTTCTAAGGTCAATTAAGACTCAGAACATATGAGAACTTGTACTGTAACATCATGTAACTCAGTTGTGTCCCAAATTTTCACGGGGATTATGGGGTCAAAGAGAAAAGCGATAAATGATGTAGAGTGTGCCTAAGGAGAGTCACTTGGAGAGAAAACATTCTCTCAGGCTTTCACAGAGAACAAATTGGCTAAGAAATGGCTGTGACCCATCCACATGGCTGACACTGACAAAGGATCTACAGTCTGAGGTACAGGGTCTCAGGATAAATCCTGAGGGGATTTGACTGACTTTATCAGATCCAAAAGCTACAATTTTTGTTACATAGGTCTTACTTTATCTTGGTCTTAACCATCCAGCAAAAAAGTATAAAAACGAAGTACAAGAACTAAAGCCAGGAGCGTCGCTGAGGCCTACTGCTTCAGCAGTGCTTGAACGGAGCCCGGCCCTCGCCCGCCCTCACCACCACCGCACCGCCGCTGCAGCCCAGCCTCGCCCGCCACCGCCATGATGACCGCCTCACCCTCGCAAGTGTGCCAGAACTACCACCAGGACGCCGAGGCCGCCATCAACGGCCAGATCAACCTGGAGCTCTACGCCTCCTACGTCTACCTGTCCATATCTTACTACTTTGACCACGATGATGTGGCTTTGAAGAACTTCGCCAAATACTTTCTTCACCAATCCCATGAGGAGAGAGAACACGCTGAGTTGATGAAGCTGCAGAACCAGCGCGGTGGCCGGGTCTTCCTTCAGGATATCAAGAAACCAGACCTTGATGACTGGGAGAATGGGCTGAACGCGATGGAGTGCGCACTGCACTTGGAGAAGAGTGTGAATCTGTCTCTCCTGGAGCTGCACAAGCTGGCCACTGATAAGAACAACCCCCATCTGTGTGACTTCATCAAGACGCACTAACTGGATGAGCAGGTGAAGGCCATCAAAGAGCTGGGTGACCACGTGACCAACCTGCTCAAGATGGGAGCCCCCGAGTCTGGCATGGCAGAGTACCTCTTTGACAAGCATACCCTGGGGGACAGTGACAATGAGAGCTAATGTTACCAAGACAGCACATGCATCTTGGGGCTACCTTAACCTTTTCTATAAACTGTACCAGAACATCTCCTTAAGTTCTTTAATTCCTTCAAATAAAGAAATTTGGTACCTGGGGAAAAAAAAAAAAAAAAAAAGAACTAAAGCCATATTGTTATGTTGAGCTCTACAGGACTTAAGTCAACAACTTCTGACATTGCCAGTCAAGTGAAAGACCCAATAATATTATGGATTACTGAACTATTTTGGAATATTTTTCTGAGTTTACACACCTATAATATTTAAATGATAGAACTAAACAAAAAAGGGATATAGATGAATGTCCATTTTGTATCTGTGTATTCAAAATGGTTAGGATAGATACATAGCTACATTCTCTTAATGAATAAAGAGATTGTTCTAATAGTGTCTGTAAATAGGATATCATGTCTGCATCTTGTACAGCAATTAACCACTGAGAAGAATGTATTCAATGTGTTAATTATTGAAGCTGTCCTATCAATTTGGCTTGAAACTGTCTCATTACTAGCTGTTTCTCAATAAAATTATTGAAAAAATAAAATAAAAAATATTCATGC
>NW_004524917.1:584398-589855 GCF_000260255.1 Octodon degus
GGATAGATATATAGTTGCATTCTCTTAATGAATAGAATGATTTGTTCTAATGGTGTTTGTAAATAGGATCTCAAGTCTGCATCTTGTACAGCAATTAACCACTAAGAAAAATATATGCAATGTATTATTTGTTGAAAATGTACTTCTGATTTGATTTGAAACTGTCTCATTGCTATCTGTTTATCAATAAAATTTTGAAAAAAAAATAAAAATAAAAAAATAAAACTTTTGCCAGTATATATTTGTGGTACATGATCATAACCTCATTGCAAGGAATTAGCACATAAGCATAACAGGTCAATTTCCTAAAGTGCTCTCTATGTTTCTTTGTTTTATTTTTTTCTTTTTTGGCAGAACTGCAGATTGAACTCAGACCCGTGTGCTTGCCAGGGAAGCACTTATTCTATTGAGCCATCGCCCTGGCCCCTCTATGTTTCTTAATTGAAATATTTTACCACTGTTTCCTAAAGGGCAAGACTGGGAGTTTTAGGAGAAAATGCAAAAAAAAAAAAAAATATGTTGTAAGCAGTGTTACACTCCTCCATGAGAAAATAGTGATATTTTCACCCTGGAAACTATTGAGAAGTTTACAGTGGGTTTCTTCAAAATCCAGAAGTTCACTAAATTTGCTGAATTTACTTCCAGTAGCTGTTTAATAATAAATATGAATTTCTGGATTAAAAGAAAATGTCATGAAGAATGAAATGTATGGGTAGGTTAAAATTTACAGCAATAGGAAGCCCTGGAAGTCCCTGGAGCACCTCAGTATCATTTGCTTCAACCTTATTTCTTTTAGGTTAACATTTAACCTTGTCTCCCTTCCCAAGTAGAGTGTAAATCAAATCCTATCCTTTTCTAATGCTATCCATTTCAATTAAGCAATGCAAATTAACCTACACAATCTTAAACTTTGTGTACTTCTTTTGTTTGTTCTGAGACCTCATTTATACCCTCTCTCTGTCTCTCTGTCTCTCTCCTTCCAGTGTGCCAGTCAGTCAGTCAGTCAGTCAGTCAGTCAGTCAGTCAGTCATTCAGTCAGTCTGATTGTCTGCCTTTTTGTCTTTTTTTCTCTCTTATTTGATGGCTTGCCAGCTTGTTAAGTACTCTGGTCTTTAGATTCCCTAAATAGAGCAAATATATTTTAATGACAATTGTATGTTTCTTCTTATTACCTATGATTACTTTCTATAGGGTAATGATCATTTTAGATCTATTTTCTTCAGGGTTTTTTTTTTTTAAATCATGAATGGTGTTGAATTTTGTCAAAGACTTTTTCTTTGTCTAGTGAGATGATCATGTGTTGTTTTTGTTTGTTTGTTTTGTTTTGTTTTGTTTTGTTTTGGCAGAACCGGGGATTGAACTCAGACCCTTGTGCTTGCTAGGGAAACACTTATTCCACTAAGCCATCTCCCTGGCTCCCTATGATTACTTTCTGCATCTTCACTTGCATTCTAAATCCATTTCCTGGGCTGGCCAAATAACTCAGCAGATTAAAACACCTGCAAGCAGGTTCAGGGTCTGGCAGTTTGATCCCTAGGCCTGCTGTGCCTGCCTCTCCCCAGAGGCATGCTGAGATGACAATTGAGACTGGGCATGGTGGCACACACCTCTAATCAGAGCTCTTGGGAGGTTATAAACACTACGAGTCTGCACTAGTAGTGAGACCCATAACATGCTCTATACCCTCCCCTAAAATGCAAAAATAATAAAATAAATTACTTTTTAAACTACTAGGTTAAGTAACACACTATTCTTTACAACGTTATTTCAAGTAGTCGCTATGCTTTGCCCTGCCTTTCTGCAGTAAGAATCACAGCTGAAGACACTGTTATAGTAATCACGCACTGTCTGCTATTCAACAGTAACATTAGCCCCAGGAAAGCAGGCTTGGGTTTAGTTTACTCTGTACCATGTTTACTGCACATAGAACTGGGCCTGCCAAACTCTGTCTCAGCCTACTCTTCCTTCCTCCTCCTCCATCCTTCCTCTGTCTTCAGGGTCACATTTGCAAGGAAGAATGACACCACTTTCTCTCCAGAAGTCCCTGGCCTCAATAGTATTAATTTCTAAAATAATAACATTGTGGCAAGATCATCCTGCCATCCTAATTGAGCAATTTTGTGATCTGGTCCTATGTCTTCTGAATGAATAATGCTATTGCATTTGCTTTTGGGAAATTTAGTGCCAAGGCCTCTGTAGTGGTTGATACATTGTGTCAACTTGGCTGGATGATTTCCAGGCATGGTTCTGGCCAGTGGGGGTCTTGCCCTGTGGCACAATTGTTTTCTCTCCAGAGTGACTCAGCACAAAGACCATATAAAGTGGCTGAGGAAGGAGTTGATGTTCTACTTCATCAGAGGAACTTCAGTCTTTGCATTCAGCTTGGACATCTTCGCCGGGCTTGCAGCTCATACTCTTTGGCTTCCAGTTTGGATCCTTCACCTTCTGTCGCAGACTCTTCAGCATCCATTACAAACTCTTCAGTCTTCCATTGCAGACCAATTAGCTGACAGATAGAAACTTGCACGGAGCACTGCAGTGAGCCTCAGATCTTGGACTGAATTCTTCAGTCTGGCTTGTGTAGATGCCCTCTGCATACTTCCCCATCTGACTCTGTGGCTGACTGTCCTAAGTCAGTCTTGTAATTGCTTATACATTGTATATCTTGTGTTAATATCTGTTCCTTATATTATATCTGTCCTGCTAAGTAAAGCCCTAACCAATAAATAAATAAATAAATAAATAAATAAATAAATAAAATAAAAAAGAACTGGGCCTGAGTCTTGGCTCACTCAGCAAGTGATTTTTGAGAGAAATTTCTTGCTGTATCACTAATGGAGGAACTAAAGAGTAGATTCTTTGTATTTCTCTGCCACATGTGGACATTTAAGGCTTTCTTGTTTTCTGCAGTTTGCATAGCTATTGGATGTGAGGATGATTGTGGTGATGTAGGCTTTGTTCTATGTGAAGAAAAATTACATATGTGCAATGAACACTGAAAAATATTTTGAGTTCTGTTTGTATTTAATTTTTCCAATGACTTTGTTCTCATTTAAATTTGTGCAAGATATCACAATGTTAGGAAAGAATGTAAACTTTTTTCACACATTAAATTAGAGTTTTAGCTATAGTTACTGCATGATATGTATATGCATAACATAATTATATATTATATATATTCTGTTCAATGTATAATATATGATTTTATATATCTTTAATCCAATCTTAAGTTTGGTCATTTCATTTGCAGTTGAAGTGCAAATTCATCATTTTGCCAAGCACTCTTTCTAATAGGTGACTGTTGATAATATACTGCAGTATAATGAAGGACAATTTTAGGAGTTATTTTTGCAGATTGACTCTTTTCAAAGATCCCTGATTCTAATCCCTGAATCAGAGAACATGTTACAATGCAGAGCAAAAATAGAGAAAGTTTGTAGTTAGAATTAAGTTTGCTACTCTCTGAAGTTCAAGATTGAACAAGTGAACCACTTTTGTTAAATGTGCAAGGATGGCAGAGGCATTCTTGTTTTCATTCACTTTTATGTTCTCAGTTTTGTTAATTAGGTTTTAGGTGCATTTAGGTATAAATAATGATCACATTAACCATAGGGAGTTCAAGGGCCAGCGGTATAGCTCAGAGGACTAAGTGTTTGCTTAGGTAAGCACAGGGGCCAGGGTTCGATTCCTGGCTCCACATGCCATGGCAGCCCTGCCCCTGGGTGCACTGAGCCAGGATGGAGTCTGGGCATGGTGGCACACACCTGTAATCCCAACACTTGGGAGGCAGAAATCAGGAGGATCACTACAAGTCTGAGCTGTGTGGTGAGACCTTGGACACACACACACACACACACACACACACACACACACACACAGCACCTAACCATCCAGAATTCAAACAACAAAAAGACTGATCAGGGTTAATGAGAAAGCAGGAGACCAAAAATACCCTAAAAGCATCTTAACCAATGTATTGGCAGAAAGCTTGCCATGCATGGAAAAAGAACTCGACATACACATAAGTGAAACATATAAAACTGTTTTTGGTCACGACCTAAGTGGGCCATTTTCATTGCTACACCTTAGATCAGCCAAGAAGCAGACAGAAGCCTGCTATGATGCATTAAAGAACTGCTAGCAACTAGAATTTGGAAGAAGCAAGCCAGTGATGGTGAGATGCAGAATACAGAAGCCTCTGAAATGTAGAAAATGAGTGTAATGATTCTTCCGTGCAGTTAGAGAAAGAAACACAGCTGTGTTACACTTTAATTTTATGTTCATGGTAAAAATTTTGAACATATGTTCTTCAGGATTCTAAAATAGCAAATTTATTTTTTCTGGTAATTTGTTACAGCAGGAAAAATAAAATTACCAGAGGCAATGTTATGGACAGAATGGACTTCGGAGTCCAAAGGACTGGATTCTTTGTTCAGTTGCATGTTAATGGTGTAATCTTAAAGCAAGTAACTTTATTCAGTTAAGGGTTGTTCTCTTTAAAAAAAAAAAAAGTAGGAAAGGTTTATTTAGCTCATGGTTTGAGGAGGTTTCAGTACATAAGCAGCTCCTCTAAGGCAGGGTGGAGCAGTAGAGAGGCATTACAGAGGAGAAAAAATCATGAGTGGACAGACGGTAACACAGCAACAAGGGACAGCTACAGCTCACTCTGTCTCTTGTAGCTTATCCAGGGTACTTGTGGTGGTAGAATTCACATCCTCAATCCTAATGCCATTGAGTATTAATCAATCACAGTGTCACACTAGATTCACCCACCTCTGTAAAAGACCCCATATTAGTACACAAGTCTTTGGAGGAACACCCAAACACAAACTCTAACATTGATATATCATTTTCTTTATACAATTTAGAATGGAAATAATTATTTTTCCATAATTCAATTGAGAAGCAAATAGCAATGAGACACTCTCAAATCTAATTAGTAAGATAGTTCCAATAATTAACACATTGCATACTCTCTTCTTACTGGTTTTTTGCTGTACAAGATGCAGACATTATATCCTATTTACAAACACAATTAGAACAAATCCCTCTATTCCTTAAATTAAGAGAATGTAGCTATATATCTATCCTAACCATTCTGAATACACAGATACAAAACGGTCATTCATCTGTATCCCGTTAACTTGTTTAGTTCCATCATTTAAATATTATAGGTGTGTGAACTCAGAAAAATATTCCAAAATATTCCAGGAGTCGATAAAAGTACTGGTCTTCCACTTGACTGGCAATGTCAGAAGTTCTTGTCCTGAGTCCCCTACAGCTCAACATGACAACATGGCTTTATTTCTTGTACTTTGTTTTTATACTTTTCTGCTGGATGGTTAAGACCAAGATAAACTACAACCTAGGTAACAAGAATTATAGCTTTTCTACAACATTTGTTGCATAGGTCTTGCTTTATCTTGGTCTTAAGCAACCAGCAGAAAAGGATAAAAA
>NW_004524917.1:589955-591706 GCF_000260255.1 Octodon degus
CTTGCCAAGGAAGCGCTTATTTCACTGAGCCATCTTCCCAGGCCCAAGAATTAATTTTTATATTCATAAAATATTAAAAATAAAACCTAGGGGTACCACAAATGTCTACATTTCAACAGATTAGATAAATCTAGAAATAACCTGATGAGTACTTGGGCACAAATACCTTCAAATCTGAATGATGAGGACATGAGATAAGGAAGTGTACAACAAGTGATCAGCATGAATGTGCTGTAACAATGCTCCTAAAAAGAAAATCACAGAACTGTACATGTTTGTGGCTATATTTAACCAAACCTTTTCAAAAGATTCCTGAGATTTTTCCAGCTGTTGAAAACAGCTCAAACTTATTTCAACAGCTCAGGCTTAGCAAATACCTCAAACTTACTCTGTGAGGACAGTATTAGCCTCATACTGATACCAGAGAAAAACACACACTCATACACAAGAAAGAAATGGACCAAGTTTTATCACTATATACAAAAAAAACCCACAAAATACAAATACATAAAGGAAGAATAAATATGATGAAAAAACTGCAGAATTCTCAGTGGACACACTTAAAAGAGTTCTGGTCAGGTGTTTTTTGAATACAGCCCCCAAAGAACTGGCAAACAAAGCAAAAGTTATGAGCAAGATCATTTAGAAAAAGAAAAGAAAACCAAATGTTAATATCCTCTCTACACAGCCAAGGAAATAATGACAAAAGTGGTAACATAAGAAATTTGACAAAACAGTTGCAAAATATTATTTGAAATGGGACTCAATTAAGAATACCAAGGCTTAAGCAAATAATACAATTGGAGAATGGGACAATGACCTGAAAAGATTTTTCTCAGAAGGGAAGGTGGTTATGACCATCCAAAGTATGAAAAATGGCCTTCTCTAAGCATCAGGAAAAAAAGACGTTAGCTGTGATGTATCTGGCAATTTCTTTAGCACAGCTACAATGGTGGTAAGTTTCATGAAATACCAACTAAATTACACTGTTGGTATCATGTAACTTTGCTGAACCATGATGGAAAAAATTAAGGACAATTCTCAGAGCACTAGTCCCTAACTCCTGATGTGCTACCACACTCTGAGTACATGTTAGAAAATATTGAAATCAGAGCTTCAGAATGATAGCGATACTTGCAAATTTTGCAGGGATATTTGTAGTAGCTAAGAACTAATATACACTTTTGCATACATAAATAGATAAATAGATGAAGAAAATGTGCTATACTTACATAGTGAAATATTTTTCAGGCATAAAGAATAAAATTCTGTTATTTGTAGTGATGTGGCTAAAATTGATGGACTTTATGCTAAGCATAAAAAGCAAAGAAGTGAGAAATGTCTGTTAAACATTGAAAATAACATTTTAATTTCAAAGTAAGAGTAGAGAACTGTGATTAGCAGAATCTGAGAATGGAGTAGTATAGTTTAAAATAAAAGGAAGGTGGCTTGTGGTTTTAAGGGTGCAGTTGGATATGTGGAGCAACTTCTTACCTTCCATACACACATTATGATTGCTTGGATCGATTTCAATATATAAATTATTTCATAGTTTAACTCTTGTAGTTTCATTTTTACCAGAGAAATGTTTGATATTTACTACACTCAGAAATGACAAGTATTTGAAGTGAAAGTCATACTTCTCTACATGCTGTAGTCATTGTATGCTGTATACAATTCAGAAAATTGATATTTTATTTCACTAATGGTATAATAATAATTTTTGTTCTTCAAATAAAAATAATAAATAT
>NW_004524917.1:600061-606856 GCF_000260255.1 Octodon degus
GGCGCAGGGTAGCAGGAAACTCTCCGCACACTCACCGGACCTGGGCTAGGACTGGGTCTGATTAGCACATAATTAATCATTAGTGGCAGCATATGTCTCAGAAAGTGATATTGTTATTGCTTATGAAACTGGTATTTTGATAATATTTTGTCTGTATATCATGACAAATACATGTCTGTGTTGATGCTTAAAATGCTTCTAAAGAGATTAAAATATAAGAGATTAATAATTTAATACAAGTTTAATTATTAACCAATATTTTGTTGTTGTTGTTGTTGTTGTTTTTGTTTTGGCAGAACTGGGGATTGAACTCAGGCCCTTATGCTTGCCAGGCCCAGTTTTCTAGAGAATGAAAGAATCTTACCTCAGGAGATAAATCAGCAGTCTTGGAAAGAAAGAAAATAAGAAATTAATTAATGCTTTAATTTTATACTTTAGGATATAGTAAAAGAGAATTTTCCATAATTTTAGTTAAAAATATTGAGAAAGAGTCTTTGGAAGCATAAAACTTTGTATGGTTTTAAAGCATGTTGTAAAACAAGCAAAATGTTGGCTGATTTCTATAAGTCATCTGATCTACTAAAAATAGTTCACTTTGCTTCATAGTTCACAACTACCTGAAATGTGAAAGTTTCATCACCAGTGTAGGAGAAGGAAAACTGAAAGTAGCATTTTGCATTAATTTTATGCATAGAAAAGCTTTGAGTAGCTGAAAAGCTCCTGAAATTCAAATATTTGACATGACTGAGTCTACCACTTTGTAGATGGACACGAATGAAACACAGAAATGCAAACCATGTGCTCCCTATTTTGTAGAAATAGAAGCTTTTTTAAATTTAAAAATAGCAGCTGAACTTTACAAAGGCAGAAATGAGTATCTTAAGTATATTGATGGTAGAATAGATGTCTTGAAATTTCTTTTTAATTTTTTTGGTAATGTGCAAGATTTTGTCCAGACTTCTTTCTTCTCTAAGGCTTCTTGATTCATATGGTTTACATTTCATAGTTCTACAGGTTTCAGTAAGTTTCAGTTTTACCTATGATTGGAACTTTTAAGATAATTTTATTTCTATGTGAAACTAATTAATTTCTAGTATCTGGAAGTATATCCTACAGGTTATTTGAAATGTTCAATGTACTTACATAAGTTAATGTAAAGTAAATGAACATAAAATCACATTTAGATAAATTCAAATGTGGGCGAGAATGCAGAGAAGGAGGAATTCTTGGGCCTGCTACTGCGAACACACTGACCACTTTCCTTTGTACTTACAGTCATGGAAACCATGAGAGCCATGATGAAGGCAAAGACAAGGAACTTCATGTTCACTTGAGTCCTGTGAAACCACATGTGAAAAATTAGTAACATGCTTCATTGCCACATTCCCACACAAAGCATTCCATCCTGTGGGCTACAGCTACTGTGACACTTATTAGGGATGAAAAGGCCCTGGACACACTGCTTGGCAGCACAGAACTGGAGATGGGCTGGCAACACCACTGAGTGCAAAGGTGGGCACTCATGGGAAAGAACTCAAATCCTTCAACATGGATGGAGCAGTTTTCTTCAATAGACAGAAGGGAATCAAGTTTTAAGGGAAACAGGAAAGCAAACTTTTTGTCACTATTTTTGGGTATCTTAAAGGGATATTTTAAGGCAGCTATGGATGAAAATCAGATGATAGATGATGCCATGCTGGAATGCAAATTGCACATCATGTATACAAAACAGTACAAGAGTTAAAATGACCATAAGCCTGCTGCTAGGTTATAGGCATTTAACTCTATTAGGAATGGTGATTAGGCACAATCATAAGAACTGTTAGGAAAGTGGATAGTTCTCACAGTAATTGACTCAGTTATAGAGTCAATCTGTGGAGAATGACCAGCTTGCTTTCTTAAGAATTATAGCATTCACAGTATTGTGTAATGAAAAGCCAAATTGAAAAACTAGGAAAAATAGTTGTATATATTTGGAAAAGACTGAATTTTTAGTAAGCTTTTGAGGATAGAAAAACAAGGGATGATTAAAATTGAATGGCTTTCTTCTGCTAATAACAGCATGAATACATAGATAGCAGGAAATTAAATAAATACACTGGTAGGTAGACAGATATAGACAGTTAGACAAATGTCAATAAATACCTTAGCACATCAAGGGACTGAGAAAGTATTTTCCAGAAACCCAAGAACAAATTTTGAAAGGCTAAGATTTACCTCTACAAATATTAGAAATGCTATGGTAAATAAAGTCATCACTATGTTTTTTTTTAATATGGGGGTGCTGGCTCAGGCTGCCTTACAGGTGAGTCTGGTACTGCATGTAGAACTGGGGATCGAACCATTGTTCCCTACATCTGGCTGGGTTTCCCCAAGTAGGCGCTTAAACAACTGAGCTAACCTGTAAGTTACCCACTATGTTTAGAGAGAATTGTGTATTATTGAATAATTTTATAGAATAAAATGTAATTTCCAATGTTGAAAGCATAAAAGAAAGTCATTAGTGAGAATAACATATAACAACTGAAAAAGATCCTTAAGGCCTTGAAGGAATATGTACATTTTCAAAAGGATAACTTACCCTAATTTTTTTCCCAACTTTTAATGCAATGCTTAGCTATAATGCAAAAATCACTGTTGAAAATTGAGGGCTGGGGAGATGGCTTAGTAGAACAAGCACTTTCCTGGCATGAAGGGCCTGAGTTCAATCCCCGGTCCCACCAAAAAAGAAAAAGAAAATTGAATGTCACATGCATAGTCAGCAAAAATTAATCCTGCAAATTCCTATTGAAGTGGGAAGAAAAAACAGCCTTACATACTTTATATAATTTGCTTTAAACAGTGGTTGAGCATGTCAGCTAGAAGCAACTAAGGTCTTAAACTCACCTTCCAGTCCTGATATGAGGTTATCCTTTTCAAAAAAAATATTTAATGAAAAGTTTATCTTATGTATTTAAAAAAAACTTTCAGTGAAATTCATTTCACTGAAATAGTACTCTGAGATGTGTTATTAGATCATACAGAAATATGTTACCTTTGCAAGAGACAGGATGCAGCCACAAGAAGGAAGAGCTGAATGCTGAAACCTTAGTATGTGCTCCCCAGAGAAACAGTATGTGTGCTTTTTTCTTTAATTATCTCAGTTGTAAGGGCCTATGAAGGAAAGAAAATCCAATGCCAAAAATCTTTCTCTATAAACACTAAGCAAGAATTTAAGACTGTCATTTTAGATTGAAATGTCTTGAACATCCAGTAGCCTACAAATTAACAGACCCAAAAGTGTTCCTTTTTCTGTGAGTATAAACAACATGTGAAAAAGACCCAAGGAAACATAAGGTGAAGAAAGGCACACACAGCAACACACACAGAGATATGATTTAAATGATCAAAGCATTTCTATAGACTCAACTGCATTTTAACAATGCAGATCCAAATGACATGATTCTATAGTAGTCTCTCTTTCAAGACATGTACCTGATTCTAAAAAGTAATGAAATCATGCATGAGAATATTGGTTTCAATACTTATTTCAAATATGTTTCCCATTGATTACTATTAAAATTGCACATGCATCTTATGCTTTTAACTTTAGAATATTTGAAATCTTACAGTTTAACATTTTTTTTGTCAACACAATATGACTAGATGAACTTTGTATTACACATTGAATTATCCCTTATTGTTTGTTCTCTGGTAACATATAGTCCAGTGCAACTGGTTTATTGAATAACTGAGGCAATAATTGATTCATAGTAATATTCCTTCTGTTAGGTCAATTAATAACACTGAATGCATTATTTTTTCATGTGACAATCCAATTTAGTCTCTGGCATAGTCTCAATGAATATTGATATATGGCTCTTCTTAAAAGTAACCTGTCTTTTATTTATCATAAAATATTAAATTATTGCTCATTTTTCACTCTTTATTTCTTTTTTGCCTTTTTCACTTTTTCTCTTGTTTCTTTCATTCAGCTGACATTGTTAACAAATGGGATAATAGATGTGTCCTATTTACGGCCCAGTCAATTAATTGAATAATTGATGCTCAATTGAGTGTCAACTAACAAAAGCTTGTCATGTGAAATTTGAAGTTAACACACATTTGAATACAAGAATTAAACTGAAATAACCTCTATAAAGGTTGCAATGCCAAGACGTAGGCTTTATTTTCCCTTTTTTCTATTTCACCACTTAGATATTTATGGAGTTTTTATGAAGTCCTCAAAGGCACTAGTGGACTATAACACAGGAGGGAGTCCTAGCCCAGGCCCGATGAGTGTGTGGGAGAGCTTCCCGATACCCTGCACCAGTGGGAACTACTGGTCCCAGCCCAGGTGCAGATCAGGTGAGACCCTCTTCCATCCCCTTGGGATGCCACCCACCACTTTGCAGCACCTACCCCACCCCACCCTCTGAGTAGGAATTTCTGCCGCATTCCGGGAACCCCAAGATCCAGTCCTAGACCAGGCTCAGTGTGTGGGAGAGCTGCCTCTATCCCTACTCCACCTCATCCCATCCAGACTCAGCTCAGGCCTGGCATACAGGCCTGGGGTGAAACCCTTCAGCTTCGATCCCTGCACAGAGTGTACAGGACAGAACCACCCAGCTAGTCCAGGAGCAGAACATCGTGCCAGAGGGGCATAACAGGTTCACCCCCAAGGGCAGCAATAGGAAGCAACTGAGCACAGCAGCTAGACCCAAGCCAGGCACAGCTGGATAAATTAAAACTTTGTAGATCTGCACCTGAACTTCAGTAGGTGTTAAGGCTATAACTGCACCAAAGCTCTACAACAAAGGTCAGAAGACAGTGCTACACAAAATGACAATGAGAAGGAGCAAAATGCAATCGCAGACCCCAAACCCACCCATAACAAGTGCAGAGGGCACCAACACAGAACAAATTGGGAATCACACAGCTGAAAGCAATGAATCAACAGCTTCTGAAATAGAGAAACAGCTGCAGAAAGGTATAAAGGAACTCAGATTGGAAATGAGAAAAAAATCCCTGAATTAATAACATCTGCAGTACAGAATCAAATGCAGAAACATATGGAGGAAACCCAATGCCCAACCAGAACAAGTGCAGAGGACACTAGCTCAGCTCAAATGCATGAGTTAATTGCATCCATAGTAAATAAGCAGCAGTAGAAAGACATAGAGGAACTCAGAGCAGAATTCTTTTCTACTAGCTCAGCTCAAATGTACGAATTAATAGTGTCTATAGTAAATAAGCAACAGCAGAAAGTTATAGAGGAACTCAGAGCGGAATTATTTTCTGAAATAAGAAAAGAATTCTCAGAACTCATAGCATCTGAAGTAAGGAATCAACTACAGAAGCATAGAGAGGAAACACAATCTGAAAAAAAAAACCTGCAGTAAAAGAATTTATAACCCCTTCTAAAGAAGACATTGAAATAACACAGGAGGGAGCCTTATGCTAGGTGTCATCTAATACTCAGGAGCAATACAAGGACATTCGAGAAGTTAGATGGACCAGAACATATTTGATGTTATAATTAAGTGATGCAGACATCTTATTGTCTACAGCAAATACCATGATCTTTGCAAATGCCACAGTGCTCTCTTACAAGGAAATAGTTCATAAAGTATCGTAGATCAGTCATAGGTGTTGCTTTGCATTAGTAGGTCCTGGGAAGGAACCCAGGAATGGATATTTACAGTGATCTGTATGCTCAACATTTTTCTTCCTATTCTACCCCATCTTTTCATCTTGTATTTAGTTTATGTAGAAAACATAGGGCTGTTGCAACAAAACTTCTGGTAATATTTTTCTAAACAATTGGAGCATTGCATTTTTCTTTTGAGTACCGAAATGAACATTATTGCAGATAATAACATGCAGCATAATTCTCTACTAGATGGTTTATAATGCCTTTCACACTGGAAATCCTGAACAACAAACTTTTTCCTACAATTCAGGGGCTTCCAATATAAATTTTCATAAAGACCTGTTAAATCAAAACCAGCTGAGAGACATGAAAGTATGCTAATACATGGGAATATAGGATCAGAAATCCAAGAGTGGTTTTATACAAATAAAAATTCTTGAATGAAGGTCACTCAAGATGAAGAATTGTGAGCTACCCCATTGATTATATCAAAACAATGAAAGTATCAGAGACTGTCCAGTAAACACAAATGGAGTCCAAGAGACACATATCGAGATCAGCCCTGCATAATGCCTATATGGTGTGTGAGAGTAACAGAGAAGCCTATGAAAATCTCTGAAAAAGAAAATGTATCCAGAGAGAAAATAAATTCAAGAAACTTGAAGATTGTTTGAAAACCAAGGAGATGAAATTTCTACAAGGAAGCCTTACTGTTCATGGCTAATGTTGCAGTGAACATGGAGGTTGTTTAGGGTCTGAAACTATAACTTTCCTTCTGAAAAATATTATGTAATTGAAGCTCACATTAAAAAAGAATATGCATGAATCATATAAATGAAAATTTCATAAATATGGAATTTGGTTTTTTACCATGAAAATCATTATGAAGAATACCATTTCATTGCTAAAGTCAAAACTTGTGTCTCTGAATTCTAGTCAAACATGAGAATGACGTCGAGTCTGAAGGATAGAAGAGTGAGTTAAAAAGTGAGATATAGGCACATTTAAAAAATGAGAGATAGACTATTCAAAGTAGTCATTCTTAATGGACTAAATTTTTTTCCAGATTAGCAAAGCTGTTTTCTGAAATTTAAAACATTTGCCAGCAGTGGATTAGGAAACAAAATCCAACAATATGCTGTATACAAGAAACACATTTAACT